>NC_056742.1:431699208-431806708 GCF_019279795.1 Protopterus annectens | reverse complement strand
GAACATGTGCAAGCAAGAGTGCCATTTTGAGTGAGAAACCAGAGTGAGAGCACACAAGTATGTAGTCAGTCAGTTAGTTAGATAGTTCATTTAAGTTTAATGTTCCTGCCATCCGTCATGATATATCTGTATGCAATAAACTACTTAAATGAACACCCAAGCCTCAGAGTCTTCTTAATGCATGACATGGTGTCAAAATGGGATCCAGAGTTACAGCCATGAAGAATATACAGGAAAGGATCATCCCTACTGTTCAAATGGCTTGCAAAACAAGTCAGAAAAAAAGTTCAGCTACTAAAACTTGCTTAAATGATTTATTTTGCTATAAATATAAAGAAAAACACTCAGAATGCTCAAAATGAATTTCTTATTAAAAAATGTCCAAAATTGTGAAATACTGATAAAATATTCAAAATAATTATGAAAATGTTTGAAACAATATCTGAATTTCATAAAATGTACAAAAAAGTGAAATTACCTTATTTTTCCTATGTGCTACTTTTTCGTATTAACTAAAGATATTCAAAGTATCCAAATTGTGCAAAGTGTTTGCAAGTGTGTGTAGTATTACTGTGCAGTTATTTCATAAACTACAGTTATTTCAAAGAATATTTTGCAAAGTACAGTTGTTTAAAGGCATATTGTGCAGAGTACAGTATTTCAAAGAGTTTATTGTGCATTTCATTATTATTACAAGTATCTGGTGTGTGTGAATGTTTGTACATAATTAGAAGGGTCAATTTTGCAATGTGGCTTACTATAATCGCTGGGCATGGCAGAAGGATTTTACAGATATACAGCACTTGTGTTTAATAACAATATTGCAGAAATTGGAAAGTGTTTGACCAGGAACATGATATTTCTGTACAGGCTGCTTTTTCTGATAAAGATGCACATACAGAGGCATTTATTCTGTCTTATTTAGCTGGTTCAAAGGCCATTGATAGACAGCGTTTATTTGTGTATGGGCTTGCTGTGTTTGTGGGAGAGGAGGAAGACTGTCATATAAGTGGTATGGGCTGAAACAAGGGAAGATCCAAAGTGCTTAAAATCTAAATTTAGAGAAATGTGTAACCCCCAAACAAATATTACTATGGAAAGGCACTTGTTTTACCCAAGGGGTCAAAAGCCTGGTGAAACTTTTGCAGCATATATAACTGACTTGAGAAACAAAGTCTAAAACATGCAGATTTGGTGATTTGAGAGATGATTTGATAAAGACAGGCTTGTGTGTGGTATTAATAATGACACAATGAAAAAGATTTTGCTTCGAGACAGTGATTTAACGTTAAATAAGGCCACTGAGATTTATCAGATATACAAATTTACAGAAAAGCACACAAGTATGCTTACAAATGGGAATTGCTGTTCAAGGCACAGTGATAAAGCTCATGTTGATAGTATGCAGCACGTAGTTAAAAGAAACAGACCCAAGCACATGACAGCTATTGCAAGTCCTGTAACAGTCCCTGAGAAACCCCAAGTCTTTCCTGCAAATTCCAGAGCATACATGTGCCCCACTCAGCTTTATAGTCAACTGTCATAATTGTGGTGGTAATCACAGATTCAAAAGAGAAAAGTGCTTAGCTTTTGATAAACAGTGTCATTCTTGCAATAAGTGGAATCATTTCAAGAGGTTTTGTAAATCAAATAAGGCACATGCTTTTATTAAAAGATGGCATTCCAAGAGGCAAGTTGATCAATTAGAAAGCTGCAACCTTAATTTTATGTTGATTGTTTGTCTGTGCTTGGTGAAACAGTCAATGCAGTAGTTTTGTGGGGAAAGAATGAGATATTTTGTACTGCTTGTATTAATGGAAGTCCCGTAGAGCTCAAAGTAGAAACTGACTCAAAGCGCAATGTTATGTCAGCAGAAATGTTTGCTAGAGTAAAAGCTGCAGAACAGCTTGATTTAACAAAGTGTGCAAAGCTTGTTGTTTATGGTGGTGAAGAGATTCAAACTTGAAGGCTCAGTAGTGCTTTCATGTTACTCGGCTGGGAACAGCTATGACTTGCAATCTTTCATAGACAAGTGACATGTGCAGTCATTATTAGGCATTAGAGACAGTTTGAAAATGGGACTGCTTTCATTTAATAAAGAAGTTCACCATGTAAGCCTGAATGACAACAGCTAAAATTTCACCCAAACTATTTTTTCTGACTATGCTGATATTTTTGCAGACAAACTAGGCAAACTACCAGTTGTGTACTCTATGAAGTTAGACCCAGAGGTCAGCCCAGTTGTCAGACCAGCATGAAATGTTCTAGTAGCTATGCAGAACAGTCAAAGCCAAGCTAGACAGAATGGTGCAGCTAGGAGTAATTTGTCCAGTAAAAGAACCTACTGAATGGGTATCCTCCATGGTAGTAGCCAATAAGAAAAACTCAGATGATATCAGAATATGTATTGATCCAAGAGACTTGAACAAAGCATAAAAAAGGCCTCATCATCCAATGTGCACAGTTAGATTGCTGCCCTTATGCCAAATGCCACTGTCTTTTTCTGCTTTAGATGCAAAGAGTTCATTTTGACAAAATATGCTTGATCAAAAATCTTCATTGTTAACCACATTCGGTACTCCATTTGGAAGATACAGATTTCTGAGAATGCCATTTGGAATAAGTTCTGCCAGTGAAGTCTTTCAACGTGCAATGGAGTACATTTTTTTCTGACTATCCATGTGCTATTATAGATGATATTCTAGTAGGAGGTAATGGTGAAGTCGAACATGACAGAAACCTCAAGAAAGCTCTGGAAAGAGCACATGAAATGAATCTTAAGCTGAATCTTCAGAAGTGCAAATTCAGGCTATGAGAAGTTACTTATGATGGTCACTTGTCTGCCAGTTCAGGTTTATGACCACACCCTTCCATGCAAACAGAAATTTTCGATATGCCAGCTCCAGACAATTTTCATGCCCTACAATGTTTTCTTGGCATGGTCAACTATCTAGGCAAGTTCATTCCAGACTTAAGCCAACCTTCAGTGCTGCTCAGAGAGCTGACATGCAAAGATGTATTTTGGTCATGGTCAGAACAGCACCAAAGAGTAGTTGATGTCCTGAACCAGAAAATTGCTAGTCCACCAACTCCCAGCTGCTATAATGTTCACAAACCAGTTGCTCTTTCCTGTGATGCTTCTAAGTTTGTTCTGGGTACAGTCATTCTTCAAGAGCATATGCCAGTAGCCTATGCATTGAGAACTCTTACCGAGACTGAGATACAGTATGCCCAGATTGAGAAAGAGGTTTTGGCAATTGTGTTCGCATGTTCAAAGTTCTATGATTATATTTATGGTTGCCCTATCCAGATTGAAACTGACCACCGACCTCTTGTCACTATTTTGAAAAAGTCTATGCATACATCTCCAGCTAGACTGTAACCCATGATGCTCAAATTGCAAAAGTACAATTTCAGTCTTGTTTATACAAAAGGTAAACTTCTTTATCTTGCTGATACTTTAGCCAGATCGCCCAGGAAAAGCACAGAATAGCATAATGATGAGCAACATGATTTTGAGGTCATGGAAGTGAGAATCTTTTCTTTCACATGTCTTGAACTCAGTACGCACACAGCTTCAGACCCAATTCTCCAGAAGCTCAACCACTTTACCAGTCAAGGATGGCCTTCAAAGCAATGTTGTTTATCACTAGAAGTGCAACCATATTTTCCATGCAGAGATGAGATTTTGTCAGACAACTGTATCATCGTGAAAGGTCCTAAAGTGATTGTTACAAAATCCTGCACCAAGAATATGTTAAGATTTTGCATTGTGGCCACCTGGAAACTGCTTCTACCAAAAGAAGGGTGAGCGGTCTAGTATTTTGTCCTTTTATGTCAAGAGATATTGAGAAATTACTTTCATCTTGTTCAGTATGTAACAGTATAAAGCCACATCAACAGAAAGAACCACTTCAGTTAAGCCAGATTCCTGAACTACCTTGGTCTACAGCAACTACAGATATTTTTGAGTGGAATGGTCAACATTGCTTGGTGTTAGTAGACTCTTATTCAAATTGGTTAGAGATTGACCTTCTTCCCAAACTAACGTCCAGTACTGTCATTACTAAGTTGAAGTGGCATTTTTCTGTCCATGGTAGTCCACACAGAGTTTTTTTTTCCTGAGAATGGTGCACAGTTTACTAGTCAGCAGTTCAAGAAATTTGCAGAAGAGTGGGACTTTGTTCTTATTACAAGTATTCCTGAATACCCTCAGTTAAATGGCTTGGCTGAACATGCAGTTTAAAGTGCAAAACAGCTGTTAGAGAAATCCAGATGTGACAGTACTGATGTTTTTCTCAACTTGTTAAATCTCAGAAACATTCCTCGTGATAATCATCTTGGTAAACCTACCCAGAGACTTATGTTGTGACAAACCAGAACCATACTACCAATCAGCAGTAATTTGTTGGTTCCATGTGCTAAGAACAACAAGGCAGTAAAAGCCCAACTGTTGGAAAAGCATTTGTCCCAGAAGTCTTACTATGATAAAACCAGAAAAAAGCTCCATTCTTTACAAAAAGGGGAGATAGTGAGGATGCAGACATTAAAATGTTTTGATTGTATCTTATTTCTATAGAGTTTGTGTTGAGAGCTGAGACCATACATTGTGAAATCACAAGGAATGGAATTCAGATGAAATCACAAGCATTTGCTGCCAGTGTCCAAACCAGTGTTACAGCATCTTGCCCATGACAAAGACTAGTTCTCAGAGTGACTTGTCCAATGTTCCTGTTCCAGACATTACATCAGCAATCCCCATTCCTGAGAAAATCCCTGGGACTCTTCAAGCAGAACATTCCCCAGTGACTGTCTGTGTTGGTAAACCCAGTTCTAACTATTATGTCACAAGATCAGGTCACTTCTCAAACCTAGTTCCAGACACACAGCAACCTGGACATGACTGTTGTTTTTCTTTATTAGTATTTGTATAATTGCATGTCGATTGAAATATCACTGTTTATATGAGACAGCTCAGTAAAGAGGGAGGATGTAGATCAGTGTGTGTGATATACCTTTAAGAATATTTCCAGTGAGTCAGCACATGCATATAAGTACTGAGCACGTACAAGCACGAGTGTCATTGAGTGAGCAGCCAGAGTAAGAGCATGCAAGTATGTAGTCAGGCAGTTAGTTAGTTTAAGTTTAATGTTCTTGCCATCTATCCTGATGTATTTGCATACAATAAACTACTTAAACGAACAGTAGAACAGTGCACCAAAATGGTTTCAGCCAAGTAACTGATAATCTGCAACAAAACTGTCTCCAGTAAGGAAGAGGCACTCATGAACTCAGAAACTTCCAAAACAGAATAAAAGTAAAACCAGTAGTTTATTGAACACAAAGGTTGAGCGCTTCAGATCAATTATTTTAGTAAATTAATACACATTATATACACACACCCTCCTGTTATGTTGTCTTTAAGACAAATCACATAATTTCCCTTTGATTGAAAATTAAAACCTTAAAGGAAAAGTCCTAGAGTGATTGTTACAAAATCCTGCACCAATCCTGCATCCAACATTCAACATGCACAAATACCAGTATTCCAAAGGACACAAGACAAAGGACAAAAAAAATAAATTTCTGAACTCTGTGTAGTCTATTAAAAAAAAAAAAATATATATATATATATATATATATATATATTTAAGAAATATAAATATAAAACATATATAAGCACTCTATCAGATTTTGTAACATAAATTAAGTCATAAAAGTGCCTCAAAGTTTAGCTGATCTCATTTTGGGTACAGGTTGTAGTGAAATGTGGATATTGAGACCTGGAACAACAGTAGCATCAAGTTTAATTTGCCAGAGGAGTTCCTTGTACTCTAGCCTGCTCTCCCAGGTGCCTCCTCTGTCCTCTGCATCCATAGAAACAACTTCCAAAATGCCAAATACATTTTTTTTTAAACTAGCACAAACTATAGAGTGTTTGTAAAGTGCATTGTTTAGATTAGTCTTTTTGATGTCATATAAATGTTTGTAAATCCTCTTGGCTAGTTCCCTCTCGGTCTTAACTAAGTAAAAAGAACCAAGTGTTAAAGAGTGCTATATAACCAAATCCTGTTGAGTTACAGTCACCTCTTTTAAACAACATGCATGTACGACAATAGTTGTTCAACATGACTTCATCTCTCTCAACTATGTATTGACAGTAATTGCATCTACCACATTTTGTTGTACCTAATCTGTACATTGTTTTTTCCTTCTCCAAAACTTCCTTAATATTGTTGTGCACCTTATGTGTGAAGGTTGGTTTATCACCCAAATGACGAAAACGTTCATCATCCATTTTTAAAATGGCCCAGTTGTGAGAAATAATACTTTTCACTCTGTTGGTCAATCCATCAAATTTGATAGCCATACCCTGATGAAAGTTTTTTGGGTTAGAATGTTCCTGTGGACATATACTCAACTCCTTCACCCAATTAGGTTACCTAAAATGCATGGATAGTGTGTATCCCTTTTTCCTGTTACTTCCCTCCTTAAATTTTTCAAAAGTTTCTTAGGGTAATTTCTGTTTAAAAACATATTGACTAAAGTATCGCACTCATCCTCTTCTAACAGTGCGTCTTTGGATGTCATTCTGGATGCCCTAATAAGCTGGCCCTTAACAAGGTTCCTTTTACCATACATAGGGTGTCCAGTATTAAAATGGAGGTAGGAACTGGAGAATGTTTCTTTCCTGAATATCCAGGATGTAAGTTCACCTGAACCCTAAGTCAAGTGAACATCCAGGAAGTGGGTCATGTTCAGGTTTAACTGATGGGTAAATTTCAAGAAACTAGTAGTGTTATTCAAATAACTAAGAACTGTTTCAATATCTTCCAACTTCCCTGTCCATGCAAAAAACATGTCATCAATGTACCTGGTGTAAAAGTTAGAAAATCTAGAAGTAAGAATAAATCTCTTTTCCCGTGTTGACATGACAAGATTTGCAAAAATGGGGTCATTGTGTTCCATTATGGCTTCTTCAAAAAAATTCTAATCCAATTGCATGAGGAAAACAAGCAAACAACTCTACCACATCAATAGTTAAAAAACAGGTCAAGTCTTTAAAATGGTAGTTTTCACATTTAGCCAAAAAAATCCCATGAGTCATGTAGGCTGTGTGAGTGGTAATGCAATAAATTTTAGTTTTTGATCAATGTATACTGCCAAAGGGTAGGTTTTTCAGCCCTGAGCTGCCACAATAAGTCTATAGGGTGGCTCTAATACACTTTTGTGCATTTTGGGGATACCAAAAGCTGAGGAATTCTAGGGTTCTTGTTAATCAAAAAGCCATACATTTCAGGTTTTATAACATCTTGTAGTAAAGAGTCCTCTAGAAACAAGTCAATGTTTCTGTAAGAAATATTGATATTGTTCCTTGACACAATCTGATAATGAGTTTCATCCAACTTTCACACATAAGGTACACAACAATATTAAAGAAGATTTAAAGAAGGAAAAAACAATACACAGATTAGGTACCAAAAAATGTGGTAGATGCAACTACTGTCAATATGTCAATACATAGTTGAAAGAGATTAAGTCACATTGAACAACTATTGTCATACACGCATTTTGTTTAAAAGAGGTGATTGTGCTGCAACAGGTTTAGTTTATATAGCACTATGTAACTCATGTGGTTCTTTTTACATAGGTAAGACCGAGAGGGAACTAGCCAAAAAAATTTATGAACAGTTATATGACATCAAAATGGCTAATCTAAACAATGCACTTTACAGACACTCTATATTTTGTGTTAGTTTTAACAAATTTTATTTGGCATTTTGGATATTGTTACTATGGATGCCAGAGAAGGTGCCTGGGAGAGCAGGCTAGAGTGCAAGTAACTCCTTTGGCAAATTAAACTTGATGCTACTGTTGCTCCAGGTCACTTTTATGACTTAATTTATGTTTCAAATTCAGATAGATTGTTATTATATCTTTTATATTTATATTTCTTATGTGTGTGTGTGTGTGTGTGTGTATATATATATATATATATATATATATTTTTTTTTTTTGTTATAGACTAAACAGAGTTCAGAAATGTATTTTCTTTAGCCTTTGTCTTGTGTCCCTTGGAATACAGTTATTTTTGTATGTTGAATGTTGGATTACTTTTACTTTAAAGTTTTGATTTTCAATCAAAGAGAAATTATGTGATTCGTTCTTAAAGACGACTTAGCAGGAAGGGCATGTTTATATAATGTGTATTACTTTACAAAAATAATTCTTCTGAAGTCCACAGTTGTGCACAGATGTGTTCAATTGTGTACATTAAACTATTCGTTTTACTTTTATTCTGCCTTGGAAGTTTCTGAATTTGTGGGTGCCGCTGCCTTACTGGTGATGGTTTTGTTGTGGATTATCAGTTACTTAAATGAACACCCAAGCCTCAATGTCTTATTAATGCACATAAGAAGAGCGATGCTGACCTTTAACTGCCCCTCAGTTTTCCCCACATAGAAACTGTCACAGGTCATACAATGTGCAATGTATACCACTCTCATTATTTTACAATTACATATACTACTGTTTCTTATCTTAAAATGAGAGATGCTCATAAGATTATAAATACCTTAAGAGGTATTCTTAGAATTTGCATATTGTATTTACTATTGCTCTTGCATTAAGGTCATTGGTCGAAAAGTGTTTTAGGACTACTTGGTCTACATGGTTAAGAAAGAAATGTCAAACCCCACCAATTTGGTATGTAGATTCTACATTATATTCCAAAAAATATTCCTAGGCTTTACAAACAAAAAACACTTGATGGTCAGTAAACAAGCCTATTAGAGAACAATGAATTCTTTACTTGATTCTTACAAATATGGTCAGCTTGGACACCTTTTGCACTGATCCCCTGGTACTTCCTTCCCTAGTGAAGTCTGATAGGAAACTTATGACTTTTTCCTTAAAGCTGCAATAGCTTAACTCACTGAACTCAAGAACACAAACCTGCCCCCCTCGATCTACAGTGTGCTGAATTATCATAATTCACTTGGGACTGCACCACATATGACCTTGATCCAACGACAATCATCACTAAGGAATTCTACATCTATTTAGAAAAATAGATATATCTAGTAGTTACTACCAGAACCAGGTAACTCATTCAATTCAAAAATAAAACACCACTGTTGTCTACTACAATAAATAAACTCTACAACAAAATAAAAAAATCTTTAAATTATACAGCAGATCCAAAACCTCTCTTCTCAAGGAAAATATCATAAGCATTATAAAAAGACAGAAAAAACATTATCAGGTTTAATAAAGGAGCCCATGAATTTAGCCTCTGAAGTCAAACATAACAATAAATCCTTCTTTACCTACGTTAATAACTAAGAAAGTGTTGCTCTAAACCTATTACTAATGATGCATTTTATTTTGACCCAGCATACATTGTCAATATTCTTGAAAACAAATTTAGTGCCAGTTTCACACTCATGAGTACTGTCTGAAGCCCTGCAATACCTGAATCACTGACTCTTCCAATTATGTTCAGAGGTCATTTACTGAAACTGCTAACCATGACCAAATGTACTTGCTTCATGGTGCATGACAATATACCTAACTGCTTAATTAATGGTGTTAAATATGCCCTTGCAGACCCACTTGTTAAACTGGTTAAGTTTAGCTGCTTGTTTCCTCCCTGAGAAGTGGTACACTGCAGTGGTGATACCTTTCAAAGATGACAGGCATCCAACTGACCCTGGTAATTATAGACCTATCAGTCTAATAAGCCTCATCTGCAAAACCATGGAACATATACCTGATGGTATAAACTATGCTAGCAAGTATGTTATTAGACTTGACCCTCAAGAGTTTGGCTTTGTAAAGGATAAATTCTGTCTACTTAATATGGTAAACTTCTTCAAAATGGTTAAAGAGGCTGTAGACAGTTGCCATACAGTACACACAGTATACCTTAACCTAGCCAAAGCCTTTGATAGCATTTCCCATGCTTTCCTCATATAGAAGCTAAATTCTTTAAAAATCAACCCTTATGTGGGAATTTGGACAGCAAGCTGGCTGAAAGGCAGCACTCATATCATGCAAGTTGCTAGCACCTCATCAGAAAATAAGAAAATTAACAGTGTGGTCCCTCAAGGCTAGGTGCTGGGTACTCTAATTTTTGACTCTTACTTCTCAGATATAAAGCAGGGAACTAAGACATTGGCCTGCATAATTTGCTGAAGGCTGTAAACTTGTGTTGTTATTAATTTACCCTATGACACCCAAACCCTCCAGCATGAACTCTTTCAAGTAAACTCTTGATCTTCTAAACACTGGCTCAAACTAAATGGCATAAAGTGTACATTCATCAGTTTTGGAAGACAATCACTCCATTTATCATTCTTTGTGGATAACACACCACTACACAATGAAAAATGTAGTCAGGGACCTGGATTGATTACTCCTTTTCCTTTGACCATAATGTGACAATGGTTGTCAGGAAATCCTTTTATTTGACACAGCTAATTGCCCAAGGAATATTTTCATGGTCTAAAGATGTACTCACTTCCTTATACCTAATATTAATAAGACCAGTTATCAACTACAATTCACCCTTTGGGATGAGTTTCTCTAAACATATCAAAGAATTAAAAAGACCCTAAATGATCCTAATCAAATAAAAAAAAAGCTGGCCTAAAGTGCATAAGTTATAAAATAATACCCTCCCTTGATTCAGTGATTACACACTTTTAACAGGATGGGTGTCACTGTTGCACTTTCTATGTCAATACAGTATAGTTTGTCGGCCCTCTTTATCTTAGTAGGTCCAATGCTACATCGACACTAGGACTACTGATTTAAATCTTCACCAGTAAAACCTGGACGAGGGGAAAGGTTTATAATTTAGTGCTTCCCTAACCTCTTGAATAAACTTCCCTTACATGTTATGCAGTCTGACTCACTATCTTCTTTTAAACATGACCTAGTCTACCAGGTGGGTTGACAGGTATGGCCACTCCTGGAGAAAAAGAGTGCAGCTTGAGGAATGGTACAGGCAAGGTATAAATGGTCATTAGAATTAGTACCCATTTGGAATATATATATATATATATATATATATATATATATATATATATATATATATATATATATATATATATATATATAAAATCTATGAATTAATGAATCTAGTTTGCAAATTTGACACTTTGTAATTTATTTATTTATTTTTACACTTTGTTGACTGGGTTAAACAACTAGGTCAATGGTCTTTTTTTAAGCGAGACCCAAGTTGATATTCATACTGAGTAGGGAAAATTTAGTAAGTGTTGTGGTATCTTTTGCACCTACATGAGCTTTCACCACCTCAGGCAGATGGAGCCTTGATTTAATGCCTTATGTAAAAGATGAGTTTTTCTGGGTAGAAATTTACATTTCTTTTCCATGAGAGCTCCCACTTTTAATTCCAAGGACCATAATTGCAAGACTCAGAATGGCAGAAATTTAAAAACAAATGTGGGAGAATATATATTGAGTAATATGGTGAAATACCTCAAATTATTTTGAGGTACAGCAAACTAAGAGTTAGTAACTCATCATAACAGAGGATGCAGGGAACGAAAATTATTTAATACTATAACAGCAGCTTCCTAACTCTTTTTTTGTGGTGTTGGATTCACATCATGGGTGGTATTCACAGTCATTACATGAATGCACAAAGGCAATCGTCTTGCTTTGTGAAGAAGCATAGCAAAGACAGGAGTCATAGAAGCTATTTGCACCAATGCACAATGGACATGAGTAAGTGTAAGCAAATGAAGTTATAAGCTCTTCTCTTGCTTGTTTGCATTTCATTGTCATAAACTGATGCATATCTGTGCTATGAGAAGATTTGTTATAATATGCAGAATTGCACCTTTTCTATCTATTTTGCAATCCGTGATGGTGCTGTCCTTTGCTTCTAGCCTAGCTGTTTCCCAGTGTGAGGTGTTTGCCTTAGCAGAGCCAAAACGGATTGTGCCCAGTGGCACTCACTTGCCTAGAAGGTGGAGATATACGCAGAGAATAACTCAGTATAATTTTGAGAATCAGGAAATCTTTGACAGATTTATAGTGGACAGGGATATTATAAGGATTGTATTGAAAATGTATAATTCCCGTAGTGGCACTCGTGGGATGCATGGCCTTCCTTTCCCTGTGGATACTAAGGTATGCATAGCCCTCACTATACTTACCACAGAGAGTGTTACAGACTTCTGCCTTTAGAATCCTTCAGCAGTTCCTGGATGTACTCTTAGTATTTGTGGAACGGTTTGTCTATTTTCTGGTGTCACAACAGGACTGAGACTGGATGATGTGTGCCTTTAATTGTGTTGCATGTGTCCCCTGAGGAACTCAGTAAGATAGATTGCACCCATGTTGCAATTAGAGCCCCATCTGGTCCACAGGGGAGCAGTATCACAATAGGAAGTGACACCATTCCATCAAATGCCAGGTCAGTTAGAGCCCAATCTGGTCCACGGGGGACATGGAGGAGCAGTATCACAATAGGAAGTGACACCATTCCATCAAATGCCAGGTCAGTTAGAGCCCCATCTGGTCCACGGGGGACACGGGGGAGCAGTATCACAATAGGAAGTGACACCATTCCATCAAATGCCAGGTCAGTTAGAGCCCCATCTGGTCCACGGGGGACACGGGGGAGCAGTATCACAATAGGAAGTGACACCATTCCATCAAATGCCAGGTCAGTTAGAGCCCCATCTGGTCCACGGGGGACACGGGGGAGCAGTATCACAATAGGAAGTGACACCATTCCATCAAATGCCAAGTCAGTTAGAGCCCCATCTGGTCCACGGGGGACATGGAGGAGCAGTATCACAATAGGAAGTGACACCATTCCATCAAATGCCAGGCAGTTTATGATGCATGGCATACATCACCAATGTCACTGCCAAGCATCCCGGCAGTGCACATGGTCCCCATGTCTGGAACACTAGCTCACTCTACCACTTCTTCCTATATGGTAGGATACCCAGTGGTTATCTTGTTGGTAAGTGGAGAAATATTTTTTTTATTATCATTTAACTATTTATCCATGTTAAAATGTAATGCTTAATACCAAACCACTTTTTCTTTGTTTTATCTCCCTCTCCCCTTTTTTCTTATTTTTTTAATTCTTTTTTTCAGGTGATGTTGGATAGCCACTGGAGCCATGGCTTATGACACCAGTGAGAATTCCAAGTGGAGCTACGGAAGACAGTTTCAATACCTCCCTGTCCCAGACACATATTGTCATTGAACGTGTACCTGCAGATGCCTAGATGAGTCTGATGGTGCCATTCAGTATGACCCAGCTACTGCATGCAGGTTACTTACTGCATACTTGCGTATCTGACTGGTGGTGAAATGACCCATGCTTTCACTCTGGCTCCAACTTTCAGCACTGGAATGACTGACACTGACCAGCTGGCTGCAGTAATAAGACACCCCATGTGGCAGGTTTGGGCAAAGCATATGGCAGCACAGGTAAAGAGTCAGTATTTAGTCCACAACTATGGACTATTGGATTCAGGTTAGTGTTTCCTTTCTTGTAAAAACACACACAGAATAATTGATTCATGGAGTGATATGAGTGGGCTATGCTGTGTGGTGTGTGGTCTACTGTTACTGTTCATCAGACATTCCATCTCTTCTTTAAAAAGATTATTTCAGAACAGATATTCAAACTGTTGTTGGTAAAAGTTATGCCCGGGTACTCACTGACATGTATTTATTAATGTTATGAGATATGATGTAAGGCATAATTATACATTTTTAACTAATACTTTATACTAATGTGGTGTACTTCAGTATGTTCTTACTGATTCTCATTAGGCAAATTGAATAAAAGTGTTATTTCAATATAATGAAAAAAGAATTCACAGGCTTTTTATTATTATGAAATGTGTCCTTAGGTTTACTATTACATATTCAAATTATTAGCTATTTCTTAATTGACTGCACATCAGATTCTTTAATTTTTCTCATACACATAAATTTGCATCCTCAGAGATTCATTGCTTTTGCAGTGTTGAGGGTGAAGTGTCAACAATGCTAGTTAGTTTGGTAGGATAATATGTTATAGGTATTTGTTAGCTGTACCACTGCTGAATTAACATTTGTGATGACAGTTGTCTTTTTATTTGTGTAAATCATTGCAATTTAAATGTTATGACTTACAGTTTACTTTCCAGATATTTACTTTACTTCTGAGCAATATCATTAAACTCAAATGCATGCAGATGCTTGTCTTAGTAATATGTTACAATCTCTACTGTGTTAATATCTCATTGCCTTTATAGTTAAGCATTGACACCACTGTTGTTGTTTGTCTTTTGGCTTTTCCCGGTTAGGGGTCTCCACAGCAGAACTCCGGTCCGCTAATGATTGGCAGTAGATTTTTACAGTGCTGAGTTGACAGCTCGAAGTCCAACCTTCAACGAAGGCATGCCCATTCACGCATATCTTTCAGAACGCCACTTGACCACGGGGAGGACATGCAGACTCCACACAGAAGGCACTCCCCGCACTCCAGCCAAGAATAGAACGGGATAACTTTTTGCTGTGAGGCAACAACGCTACTGCTACACCATTGACACCACTGTATAAAAGTCTAATTGTAATTGCATGGATGTTGTAGTTTGAATCACTGCAGGTCAAGGTCAAATGTGACATAAAGACATCTAACGATAACAGGTGAAGCTGCATGAGATCTTCAGGAGGAGCTGTCATGTGAGGTGGATGGTGACTTGCTGTGATGTTGTGACCTACTTTATGCAGGTGATCCTACAGACACTGAGCTGATAGTGTTTCACGACCTTGAATGATAGGTCTTGATACATGTTGATAAAGGCTGACTTGTCTTGCATGGTTTCTTTTGTTTTTATTCCTTTACAGTAGTAGCACCCATTTCTGGCAAAGCACTTGCAGTGCAAAATGATATGCCTGCTCGTGTCTGGAGAGTACCCTAGTCTCTTTCCCTTCCAACACTGACTCCTCTTTGAGTCTAGTAACTCCTCACCAGTGTATGACTGGAGGCGGCCATGGATGCTTGGTATGCAGCCCCAGTAGAGATCAATGATCATCACATTATCCCTACTTTCTGTCATTTCTGTGTGGTTCTAGAAATCCTTATGTAAACTCTGAAATACTCTAACCATTCACAGCTGACTGTCTGTTG
Organism: Protopterus annectens; assembly: GCF_019279795.1. Taxonomy (NCBI): domain Eukaryota; kingdom Metazoa; phylum Chordata; order Ceratodontiformes; family Protopteridae; genus Protopterus; species Protopterus annectens. Next base: position 431,791,530 of record NC_056742.1, on the reverse strand, counting down.
CAGCGTACTGAGCTTTAACAATGTCACAACACATTTGCTTCTGGGCAGTCAATGCTTTGCATTTTTCTTGGGTAGCTGTGACAAATACCTGTGCCTGGCACCCTTTAATAAAGGCATCACTGTGGACACTGCTGCATCTGAATTTCTGTTATCATCCATAATGTGTTCCTGTGAGTTTGGAAATACTGGTTTAGAGGTGCAGTGGTTTTCTCCATCTACAGCCAGTAGTGAATGTCACCATGTGCTTAACTTTGCAATCCAGTAGCACTTCCTACAGAGTTGCTAACATGTTGTGAGGTGTGAGATGCTACCATTAAACTTGACTACTTTGTGCCCCTCACCTCTGACTGTCTCATAAATATAGATATGTCATCATCATCATCTTATCATCATCATCATCATCACCATCAGGCATTCAGATATATTTATAGGTATAGTGGAACTGTTTGCTTCTGCTGCTCTCCCTGTTAAGAATTAATTGAAAACATTACTACTGTATGCTGTGTAATATATTGTAGAGGACATTTACCATGCACACTGTTGATCAATACTAATGTGTTCTAAAGTGGACTGTTCAGCTGTTAATAGTAATTTAATGTGTTTTTATAAATATATATATATATATATATATATATATATATATATACACACACACACACACACACACACACACACACACACACACACACACACACACACACACACACACACACACTTGTTACTGTTGTGAAACCATCTAACATTTCTGAGCAGATGACTGTTGATAGTGAGGATGTGGGTAACAGCCAGTGTCTGCACCACCTCTAATTATTCCAGAGCCATTCTCATCTGTCTCAAAATCCCCTTGAATGGAGAGGAGGTATTCCTCTTCAGTCTAAAAGGAATGATTGCTGGAGGAGGAACCCCCTCACTATGGCTACAAGCAGCTGCATTCTGGCCTGGATCTTGCACATCTGACCATATCTTTGGCCTTCACCTTGCATTTTGTTAACGAGCAGTTCCTTCCATCAACAAAATTTATATCCGCAACTACTTGGTTCCATGCCTTTGCCCTTACATCTTGTCTGGAACCCTCAAAATGTTGTTTACCGTACGTCATTACGGCTGCCATGAGGATGTGGTTCTCCTCATGGCTGAACTGTTCTTTCTCAGTCTTAATACCTGCTGCTCTGTCATTCATTTACCTAAAACTACATGCCAAAGTCATATACTGAAACTTTAGATGCAGTCATCAGCAAAAAACACAGCAATGAAAGCATGCCTCCTTTCTTGACAAATAAATCAAAGATCTGAGTGCAAAAACATGTATGATGACACAACACCTGTATTCGTATGCACAAAATGCAAGTCCAAATTCAGCCAGTTAATAGTAACCTGTACTGCATTATCAATAAGTTCATAGCAGCATTGCAAGCACTTAAAATGACACTGCCAAGTTACGCCATTGCTGACAGTCACCAATGCATTTAAGTACAGCTCATGTATGGGCATGTTTGCTGCATTGATGGAGTTTGCAGCAGTCCCAGTAGTATATTTCAGCTGTCCTCGGTAACATGTGAACAACTCTAGTTGTCTCGATGTCCTCCAGTAAACACACAACACCAAATGACATTTGACGACCTTTATTACATTTTCATAAACATAACTATACTGAACAACATTTAGTTTATTAAACACAAGATAGACATCCATGTAGCCATTTTCTAGGGTAGAGTATCCCAGCTCTCCCTGACCAAATGAGCATCATCATCACCAAGGCTCACTTACTCTTACTTCAAGCAGCATCCCACTGCTCACTTTCATCCCCCAACTCTGAACTCATTAACTCAAACACCCAGTACCAGAGGGGGAACAGAAGAGGGATAACCCTGCTCCTCTTCTCTGCCTAAACACCAACTAATGCAATTACCACACAGCCCTTAGTGGGGAGGGAGGGAGGGCAGCAAGTTCATACCAAAATCAACTCTGTCACCCAGTTACACTCACATAAAATCATTTAAGCCCCTGCTCACTACTACTTAGTTTCCTCCCAAACTCTCATCATTCCTAATATTAACCCTTCTATCCCCACCACTCTATCTTCCTACCCTGCCATCCCAGCCCTACTATTCTTCGCTCCCCTCCGTAACCTTAACACTCAACACTGTCGGTGGCCCTGAACAAACTGGTTTGTTCCAAACCTCATTTATCCCAGTCACCCTCCAATAAACACACCACACCAAATGACATTTCACAACCTTTATAACATTTTAATAAACATAAATTTACTGAACAAAATTTTGTTTATTAAATACAACATGAACATCCATGTAGCCATTTACTAGGGTAGCATATCCCAGCTCACTCTGATCAAGTATGCAGTGCATCACCACTGCTTCCTTACTCTTACTTCAAGCAGCGTCCCACTGCCCCAACACATTGAACTCATTGAATCAAACACCCAACACCAGAATGAGAGCAGAAGAGGGACAAGCCTGCCTATCTTCTCCTCCAAACAGCTTGACACAGCCTTTTCCCCCTCATTCTCTCCAAAATCTTCACCAAACCATCCAAAAACAAACCTAAATGCATGTTAAACAGATCCAAATCAAAATCGCTCAGGTGTACACAATCACCTCTAAACCAAACCAGGTCCCTGTCATTGCAGTCCCTGTGCTCTATCATATAAATACCCACAGCAGCCAGCTGCCTTGACAACCTAAAATTAACAAACCGATGAGCCATCTCCAAAGCCATAAAACTGCCCGCATTCTTCGAAAATAACCGTGGTACTATTTCATACTACACAATACACGTACCCAGGTATAACCTCTTTAACTTAAGCAAATCTTCCATTATCCTAACTACCAACTGTCTCTTTGGAACTATTCCCTGATCATTACTTGCTAAATATACCCACCAAGACTCTAGGGAGCTCAATTTGCAACTGTACAGAAGCAAACTTCTCCACGAGTCAATGCCACCTAAGACCTCTGACTCCATGCCATGTGACTCTCCACCCAAAATGATGCAAACCCAAGTGTGTGCCATCTGGCCTGATTGCAGCCCTCATTGATACCCAGTGGATATAAGAATGACCAAGAAAGTGAATTTCCTGTCCTAGAAAAAAAATAATAGTAAGCCAGTCAACTTACCCAATTATTTAATATAAGACAAGAAAGCAGTTGATGATCAATGACCCACCCTCTTAATGACTTAATTGATATGCACTGTCTTGCTAAATCCGATGCCCTTCCAATGTAATAAGAATGAGTGGAAAACCTCTCTCCCAGAAAAGCAATGCATAGAAAAGCTCTCCTCTTCATATATACAAACTGATTACTCATTATCACATTGCCCCCTATTGATAAAAAAACAAAGTCCTTAGGATTCCAGGCATGCGACTGAAGCAATCAATTAGCCCAACCCACCAAACACAAACAATCATGCCTGTCCTTTCCCAATATCATCTGCCTGCCCTTCCCCAACTGATCCATTTTAGATCTACACAACCAATTGTGCACTGAGGCAGAAAACGCTGAAACATCTCACCAAACTAGCAAAAATGACAACTGTTATACCCTAAAAGCTCCATAATACATTGATAAAACCAATGTCACCCATAAGGTATAGTCCAATGAATCTCCATTTTCCAATGCCAATCCCAGCATCAAAACCTTCAAAACTTGTCTTGTCAATGGCCGTTGTCTCTCAGTCTTCATACTGTCAACCATTCCCCAACCCTTCAACATACAACCCACAGTCCAACATTTAGTAAAGTCACGTAACCCTGACACCCGTCCAACTATACTAATTGGAGCTAAGTCCACCTTGACTGACTGAACTGCCTTACCTTGTTTCCAGGCTTGTGCCAAGTATTTCAACAACTAATTATTCTGACCAAACTCATTCCTTCACAGGCAGCTGCAACACAAACTTATCAAAATCTTGCAATGCCCTACCATACGCCTTCCTTGTAGAAGCTGCCCAGAATTCCTGTACAAACCATCTGATTATTCCAGTCCAAACTGCCACACCTCATCTGACAACACCATCGGCTCATCCTCTGCCTCTGGAGCTGATGGAACCTGGAAAACTCTAAGTGAGACAAGCTATCAGACATCCCATTCCTAGCACCCGTCACATGCACACCTGTAAAAGAAAAATTAATCATCAAACTCTACAAAACCAACTTGTGTGATACTCACAAAAGTAATTCAGAACTTGCTGTCTTTGCCTGTAACTCTCACACCACTGCTATTTTGTCCAAATAAAAAAGAAACCTCTTTCCCTGCACCCTCTCCTGCCAGCCCTTCAATGCGGCCCAAATTGGAACTAACTCCAAAAGGCAACATCCCTCTTCCACTCGTCCTTCCAATCTGCCAGCTAGTGAGCTGCAAACCACTCCCACCAAAATATGCCCCTATTCCAATACCTCCCACTATGTCTGTAAACAATTGCAAATCCCCTTCAACAACCAAATCCGCCTGCCAAAAAGACATACCATTCAACTGCTCCAAAAAAGATAACCACAATGCTAAATCAGCATGCACCAACTAATTAATCTGCACCCAATGATGTTTGCTTTCCTCCCTTCAACAAGAAGGCCATGGACCTACAAAAGTTATGACCCAGGTGAACTGCCCAACATACATGAGCCTTAAGAGCTCCATGGCATCCTTAATCCACACCTTGTCCTCCAATTTTATACACCAAATCTTTTTGTTCAAACATGTTATTTCTCATCCAAGAAACATAAAAAACCCCAGCCTGCATCCACTAACAATCTAGAAGAAAACAATGCCTTTTTTAGGCCTTCTAACTTCTGCATAGCTAACAGAACACCCAGTTCATCACAAATACCCAAAAAAGCATGAATACGTTCCAATGCTACTTCAAACCCTTTGCCTACTATTAAGAAGTAATCCAGATATTGCACCAGTTTCTGATTGCCCACCTGCTGCTGCCAAATCTAATGGAGAGCAGTGCTAAACTTCTCAAAAGTAACAGAGACCACCAAGCATCCCATTAGCATAGCCTTATCAAAGTAAAACTTAGACTAAATCACCATCCCCAACAATGGCCATTCTTCCTCCCAAACTGGTAATAAATGAAAATCTGATTCAATATCAACCTTCACCAACCATGGGTCCATAAACTCCCAAGTAATCTGCACCGCATATTCCAGAGAAGTGAAACTGACTTTTGCATCATCTCCTGAAATTAAATCATTCACCAAATTTCCCTCAGGATTAGATAAATGGTGAGTCAAACATAATTCACCTGCTGACTTCTTAGGAACCAAACCTAATGGAGAAACCTTAAATCTGTCAAGGGAGGAATATCAAACTGGCCCAATAACCTACCTGCCCATTTTTTCATTTTTCATTTTAAACCAAACCTTCCAAAATCTCTTCCATCCCCGGCATGGAATGCAAATTCATACAAATTGACCCATCCCTTCCCACCCTTGAAAAAACAATCTATTAATTAATCCACAATTGCTGAATCAGGAAATTGCACGAGTATTTGCCACAATACCTGTATATTAATGGGAGAATGCACCCACTGGTCTTCCCCTTAACCTATGAAAGGACACCCCCCATCTGTCTCTGAAAAATCCCCCTACCCTGACTACTTTGAAATCCAGGAAATGATGAAGGTAACCCACTGTAATCAGGCTGCTGTGCACTCAGATTAACCAATGTGCCTTCCCATTTGCCACACTGCACCACTCAATGCATTCCCACACACTTTGAACAAGTGAGTGTGAGGAAACCTACATGCCATCCATGAACAACACCCTGCATTAAAGGGCTAGCATACCCCTGTTGCATCCACTCCTAACTTAACCCCCTTACTAACAACTCCAAGGCTATTTAACATAGTGGCTAGCTAAATGTCAGGATGTCTAACATCCCAACACAGTGACTGATCCACCACTTTTCTCTTCCAAACCTTTGATCATACCACCATCAGGCATTCCCTGCCCACAGACAATGTGCCTCATGGATTGTGAGAAAATAAGCCAAGAGTGGTAAGGTCAAGGCGGTATCCTTCTCCAACCAAACTGCCATGTAATAAACAAAGCCTAACACCTAGTTTCCCATGTTGTTGGATGCAGTCTACCTACCCTTATCTGCACCAAAGCAGCTAAGGCTGCCAAAAGGTCTTTCCTCTTTTTGTGGTTTCCTATCAGACATTGCATCAATTAATTCAAAACTATCAATATACTCCCCTTCCAAATTATTTATTAACTGAAAGCAGTATATGAGGGGTCAAAATGATGCCCTTCTACCTAGGGTCTGCATATAGGGTTGCCACCCATCCCATTATCAGCGGGACACTCACGGTTGAGCTACCTTAGCCCATTGCCCACTGTGCAAAATAGCAGGACTTGAAAAGTCCCGCTTTTGATTGCACTGCATTGTCATGGAAAAGCCGCATTTAGTTCTGGCTTTTTGGCCGCAATTCAGTTACGACACCAACATGGGCCGGCAGGCACACCTATTCACAGGTGTTTTAAATCATGCAGCAATTGGCTGCAATTCATTAATGTGGTGGGGAGTGGGCCAGGACGAAGCCTACAAGGATTGTTGCTGTAGAGCGGCTTGTTTTTAGCACTTTTACAGCCACACAAAAGCAAGACTGAGATTTGTCTTTTTTTTCTTCCTCCTAACAGCTGAGCCAGACAGCCGGCCAGCTAGCTAGAAAGAAAACAAGCTAGCCAGCCAGCCAGCTACAGATCCAGCCATCCACTCATCCAGCCATCCATGCAGTCATTCAGCCAGCCAGCCAGCCAGCAATCCAGCCAGCCAGCTAGCAAGCAAGCTAGCCAGCTAGCCAGCCAGCAATCATGCTAGCTAGACAGACAGCGACAGAGACAGCCATCTATTCATCCAGTCATCCAGCCATTTATCCAGCCATTGAGTCATTCATTCATCCATCCACCCAACTCCTGTAGCCGGACATCCAGCTAGCAGCTTCAGCCATTTATCCATCCAGCTAGCCAAAAGGCTAACCATCTAGCCATTCCAGCAGCTAACCAGCCAGCTAGCCAGTCCAGTGGCCAGCCTGCCAGCTAGCCACTCCAGCAGCCATCCAACCTTCCATCCAGCCATCCATCCATCCATCCAACCAGCCATTCATCCATCCAGCTAGCCACTCCAGCAGACAGCCAGCCAGCCACTCCAGCAGCCAATCAGCTATCTACTCCAGCAGCCTTGCAGCCAGCTAGCCACTCCAGTGGTCAGCCAGCCAGCTAGTCACTCCAGCAGCCAGCCAGCCTTCCATCCAGCCATTCATCCATCCATCCAACCAGCCATTCATCCAGCCAGCTAGCCACTTCAGCAGCCAGCCAGCCAGCTTGCCACGCCAGCAGTCAGCCATCCAGCCTTCTAGCCATTCCAGCAGCCAGTCAGCCAGCCAGGTTTTGTACCCATACCTGCATCTCCTTCACCCCTCCTGTGGTAATGTCACAGTAGAAGGTGTGGACAGTGTCATATTGGCCATACCCCCATGTCTCACATTGGCCCACTTCAAAGGTGGCAACCTTACCTGATAACTAACCAATCATGCAGATGGATCCAAAAGTTTGACACAACCTCATATTGTTGTGACTTCACTCCACCAGTGGATGACCCTAAACTCCCCATAATCAAACCTGAACCATCCTTATCACAAAAAGCCTCCTCATAATCTTGTCCACCTTCAATAAACCCCTGTTGCTCTTCAGCTGTGCCACCTGCTTCACCTTGCTCCTGACATACCTCATCCCACCTCTCCCCACACTACTCCCAAACTGCACCAACTCAGACATACTTAAATGAGCACCCAACAATGTGTCATTACCTGTAACATCATTGTGCATCACTCCAGAGGCCAGAACCTCCACCACAACAGCATCTATCACCTGTCGATTCCTCTTTCCTTGTGCCACTGGCTTGCTGCTCATGATCTAACCTCACATCTTCCGACTAGGCTCAACCAGCTCTTCAGTCAGCAAGAACTCACTAGCTGTCAATTCCTGGAATTGTCACTCCATCTGTGAGATGAAGGTTACCCATCTCTTTTGCAAACTATGTGCTTCCACTATCTGCAAACGAAAAGACCACTGTAAACGCTTTTGAAAAAAAAATTAAACACGAGCTGAAAAGGCCAACCATAACTAACTGGGACCAGAACCTCCCAACACACAAATAAGGACAATCTTAAAATATTGCTCTTAGAAAGTCAGCCCATTGATACAATAACAGCATCTGCATTAGCATGACTTTCTGTAAGATAAGATGTCTGCCTCTCAAATGTCTGACATTATTTACTAACTCCCTCTTTAATGAATTACCACCCCTTCCAAGAACCCCCCCAAATATGAAACTAACAAAATATAAAACCTATCTCTGGACATACTGCGAAACCTGTACCATCTAGAGAGATATGCTTTATGGCTAAACTCCTCTGACAGTTCAAGGTAAGGGCCTGCAGCTAAAAGCAGTCTCACTGTAGACTGCAAATGACCTGTGTGAACACACTGTACTGTTAAATGGTACTCAGATGAGGATGACACAGACCACACTTGCAATATATTTGTAATATTAACTTGAGACCTGGACCGAATAAGAGAATACCTGCTAATCTGCAATACCAGATGTAAAATAAGCCTACACTCTATTCTCTTTAGTATGTATTAACTGCACTTTCCCACCCTTCTCTATATCAGTTACCAGTTGTAAGGTGGACTAGGAGGGACAAAACTGAAACCTGAGTCAAAAACAGGGACCTCACTGGAAGTCAAGAGCAATTAGGAGGTATACCACAGACCAACTGCCAGCACAAGCATGCTTCTCTGATGAATGGGTTCAGGCCCCACTGCACATTAAGTGACTACCTGTACATATGCCTATCCTAAAGTAACAGAAACTTAAACTCCACTCTTATCTTTATGACCTATATGCACTTCACGACCCTTTTGTACAAGAGATACCAGTTGTAGGATGGAATAAGAGGGACAGAGCTAAAATTTTTGTCAAAGCCGGGACCTTGCTGACACCCCCACAACCAAGGCAGTTGAAAGCTATACTGCAGACCAACTGCTAGTGCCAACACACTTTTCTGCCTAATGGCTTCAAGCCCCACCATGCATGTGGAGAAGACAACCGTTACATCAAAAGAAGCTCTCGGCTCACAAAAAAATATTTGCGGCTTAACTATATTTCTCCTAGCTGCCACCACCAATGGCAGCCCTCATGAAGCAAAATAAAATCGCTTCCTTGACACTGTATCACCCCACAAATGCAGGGCTATATGAATGGCTAGAATTTTCTCCAAGTAAGTGCCTGCAAGGTTAATTTACTTTATTTCCCCCTTTTCTTTCCTTTTACCTGCCTTATCTTCCCCTAATGCAACTCCACCACCTCCAGGCCAAGAAGCTCTCCTCTTGAAGAAAAAAATATGGACCCCCCTCTGCTACCACTAGTACCAGCTTTGCTTCACACCCCTATTACTCCAAGGCCTACCTGGTTACTGCAGTACCTACAGGTCTTCCTGGACATAATCCAGCCTGTAGCAAGTTCATGCCAAAATCATCTCTCTCGCCCAGTTACACTCACATAAAATCACTTAAGCCCCTCCTCAGTCCTACTTCACTTCCTCCTCAACTCTTTTCCTTTCTAATATTAACCCTTTTATCCCACCACTCTAACTTCCTTTACTACCATCCCAGCCCTACTACCCCCCTCTCTCCTCCTCAACCTTAACGCTTTTATGCAACCTGTAGTTCTATGACTATCTTTAACCAATTGGTTGATAAGATTAGAAAAACTCATAGCTGAATCTACCCATATACCCAGGTCCTTAAATGAGTTTACAGTTTCAATCACTGTGTGCTGTATTAAATATTCACCTTTCAATTTATGTCTCCCAAATCTCACATGCTTAGTTTTTGATGTATTTATCAGCATATTATTCTGCTGTGCAAAATTAGTCAATTTAGTCAAGTTATTTTGCAGACATGCCTTATCTGTAACATATGTAATCAGTTTACCAAATTTTAGGTCATCTGCATATAGACTATAGAACACTTGAGATGAAAAAGTTAGGTCTGAAAGATCTAAACAAGTATGGGCCTAGGACAGAGCCTTGTGGGACACCCTGACTGTAACCAAGGATTTCACCTGTCCAATTTCTGTATAATACTTGTGCTATGTCCTATTTGTAAGGCATGCAGTTATCCAGCTTATGAAGAGTACATCAATACCTAGTTGTACTAATTTATAGATCAGTGTTTTGTGTATGACCCTGTCAAATGCTGACATTAAATCTGAATAAGTTACATCACAGCACAATTTTTCATTCATAGCTGTTATTATATTTTTATAGAACATCATGTTACAGGTGGTACCTGTTTCTGCCTGTTTTTATCTCTTGTTTTCCTGCTTTACTAGTTTAGTCAGTTTCAGAGTTGCTGAAGGCAGTGGGTGGGGAGCATTGAGTGGGTTTTTTTCCAGTTTTTTTTTTGTCCAGTACAGTAGTTCAGTAGTTAACTGGTTTTTGGTTTTTTTTTCAGTTGCGCCCAGCCCCTTTTAGCAGCAGCTAGCGCTTAGCTGCTTGTAGCGAGCGATTGTTGATGCCTGCACTGCCACTGTTTACACCAGGGCGGTTAAGCCGTTCTGCCACACACAGGTTGCGCACCGGTTTAGCTGGTTTAAACTATATTCGCTACCTAAAGTCCACTCTTCAAATTTTCCTTAAAACTACCTTCCTCGAATATACTACTCTGATCAAATCAAGTATCCTATAACTAAAAAGATCTCTACTTGACTCTCCCAAGTAGACTATTCTCTATCTATTAAACCTAGCACTTCATGTCCTCCAATCAAACTGGAGTTTCTCAGCCCAGTCAGGCAAGCCAGCAAACCACACGGGGCTGGACCACACACACACACTACTGAGCAACACATCCTCAATCCACAAATATAAAAAACAATCATAAGACACACAAACACATACCACAAAATGGAGGCTAATCTACCAAAACAGCAGACACCACCACACATACTAGAAACCCAGTCCCAACACCACACCCGCACAGAACACAACATACAGACCAACACACACTCAAACAAAACCAACACAACAGAAAAAAGCACACAAAATGCTCTGCCAGACAGCTGCCAAACAGGACCCATAGTCACAAACACACCAGCCAACCACCCAACCAGACACACAGGTTGTCAAACACCAGTGCTCACAGTCACCAAACAGAACATCCCACACACTAGTCACTCTCGGTAGTCGGTCAGCACATGATAATGTGACACTCCTCCTCACCACCACACTGACATGTCACACAGTGGAGATGTAGTCCCTCGGACTAACTGTGAAAAGAGACATGAGGAGCCCTCAAGATATGAAGCCCAGACAATCAAACTCCTGTACTTGAGTAGCATCCTACCTGTGATACAATGATGCGACGCTGACCTAGAGATATCAGCTTTTATGAATTGGCTTAAACCAGGGGTGGTGAGATAGTCTGCAGCAATTGCGGCCTGACACACTGCCAGAATTCACGAGGCGCAAGGGACCTGTGTTCAGCACTGTCAGATGGCAAGGCTCCCGCCACCAGCTAGCAACCGCTACCCTAATCACCCTGATCAGGCAAGGGATCCAGCACAAACCTGCCCACCAAAGAACACAAAAACAAAGCCTGAAAGGGTAACAATGCTCAGCCCCTAAAACCTAAAAGGGCCTTGCACGCACCTCAGTCCCTTCCTCAGAGAGTACCGAATCGACAATTGTGCTGAAAAAGCCCAGCGGCTCCTGACCTAGAAGCAACCTCTAAATGGTTCAGGCCTGGCAGAACGCGCGTCCCGAGGCAAATGGAGACAAATACACAGCAGGAAGGGGGTATCCATCATGGACAACACTCCCTCAATCTCAAGACCACCCACAGGAATGCCCGCAAGTTCCACCATCAATACTGCCATAGGACTATAGGCAAGATCCGTCTGTATTCCACCACTCAAGACCTCTCAGGAAACTCAAACCGCCTTCCTGCCACCTGAACACCTCAAAAACTGCCACCATAAAAAACCATCGAATACTAGTATCATACACTACCCTAATATAGACTGGGAAATACTCAAGCATGAAACACCTCTACCCTAACTCAAGCCCAAAATCCTAAACCAAATCAAAAACTACATCATAAACAATGTGTCACAAACATCCATACTACTATCCCCACACATACTCATCCCAAACAAGATCTCACCATCAGCACCATGAACACCACCCCAAACTTCCATGATCTATTCGCTCACTAATAATCAAGATCTCTCATCATTGAGCTGGAGAAACTCATCCACCCCACCTGAATAAAAAAGACCACAGTAAAGAACTTTCAAAAGCCGACTTCACACTCTAGAAAAGACTAGTCTCATCCCTAACAACAATAAAAGACCACGGTAATACTCAAGCGGCTGAATCACTTACAATCTGCAACTACCTTCTACCACCAGAAGCCATGGAGGCAAAAGACCCCAAAGCAAAACCTTGAACCGGGCCCAGCAAAGGCAGGATCCCAGCCCTGCAGGAATAAAGGCAATCCCACAACAAAACAAACTCTTAGCCAAAAACAAACAAAAGCAAAAAAAAGTAAAAATCACCATAAGTAAACAACAAAAAATCTAAGAAAACACAAAAAAAAGAAAGCTTTAAAAAGTAAGCTAAAAACTCATAAAGACAAAAAAAAAATAAGCTCTCAGAAAATAGCTATCAAAGAAACTCCCGAAAAAGAAACCTAGCAAACTTTAGAAAATCAGGAAAACTACTGGAAAATTAGATGATCCTACAGACATTGCCAACATACTCACTGACAGGTTCAGTGCAAACTCCATCACTATCCCCAAAGAGTAATGAACATACTGTGATTTTGACAGGTTCTTCCCAACCCCCCTCCAGTGAACGAGATATCTATACCAAATGAGTGCAGCCCCCAACCCACAGCCCCCAGTGAGAACTTCATCTCCAAAACAAACATTGAGACAACCTAACCCACAGCTGTCCCCGGCTGTAGGAATCAAACTTGGGATACGTTCCCATTGCAATCCCACGACTTAGGTGGCACTGACACAACTAGACTGCCTCCTGTCCCCGTGCAAACACTGGCTGCAACTGTGGTCCCACTTCACAAGGCGGTGCCTCACAGACCCTGGAAATTACCGGCCACAAGCTTGACAAGCCTTAGATGCCCACAATGGACAGACTTTGGATGCACCCACAAAGGGAAGATCATGCTTTTATCACTGGTTTTACTTTTTTCAAGGACTTTCAAAAGCTTTGATGAGGCCATTTTTTGACTTAGTGTTTGTCCCTCGCTACTGGCTAAGGCCTGGTTGGGAAAGGCAGTCCGGTATCATCTACCTTTCGATCAGCTTAAAAATTAATACAATACCCAAACAAGATGGCCAGAAACTTAACCCATCGGACAGAACCACACAGTCACCACAAGAACCCACGCATGACAGACCCAAGACCTGTCATCAGTGGTGTCCTTCAGGGCGCCATGTCAGTGTCCCACCTCTGTGTTGGCATGTCTTTCCCCTCAGTTTAAGCCTACACTGGAGAAGTACAGGCAAACAAGCAAAGAAGTGAGCTGATGACCTTTGCAGCTGACAACAAAACTGAAACACATTAGTAGAAAACCATCCTCAGAAAGAATATCCACAGGAATCCCCCACAGAAACAGATAACGGCCTAAAAGTTAATGCATAAAAATAAGCCTAAAAACCAAGTTAAAAAACCCTAAGAAAAACTACCAAACCCACTTACCCTAGAAGGTGGGTATCCACTGAAGGACACAAGGCACAGCACAAGACCTGGGGACCCAGGTTGATAATAGTCTGTCATTCGGTTAGCACCCATGTAGCATGTAGCTAAATAGTTATCAGGAATTCATTCCCATTTGCCCACCTTATCTCATCTAGATCGAGGGAGGTCATAGTCTCCCTCAACTCATCACTCATCAGACCAATGATTGATTGTAATGCCCTGTTGAATGTATCTGACCCGACACTTGCAGCAGCTGGAGAAACCAAAAAGGGAAAGTTCAATCTCAAAATCTGTCCTATGCTGCCCACTGTCTATGCTCAGCTGAAAGAACACCGCTTCTATTCAGTCAAGCTTACACGCTGACGCCGCTACAAGGTTCAAACCCACACAGATGACAGATTTGATGAATCAAAAAAAATCTAAGATCCATCAAAGCCTAGAGCCATCAGAGCCACAAACCTCGAGACTTACGGCTATTAATAGGGCGTGCTGGAGGGATAGATTCATCAAAGACAGATTATGTCCTCCCTATGCTGTGTACAAAATCCCGGTACAGAGAGCACCGCTCCCCTTCTTGTTCAGTTCAGAAATCTTTGAAAAATGGATGGGAGATCCCAGATACCCAGGGAATAATTCAGTGTCACTCACTGAGGCACAGCACAGCAAAAAAAAATAATGGGTTCCCCCCATAAAAGGGGGGTGTAAGCCACAAAACAATGGGCTAGGCTTATAAATGCCCTCGGGCAGATAGCCTAGTATGAACCTATGAACCTATATGCATGATGATATATGGTTTCAAGCTCCAACTTATCCAGTTCTGATATCAACTTCTCCAATATTATCTTCTCCATTATTTTTCCACAACATGAAAGTAGACTTAAGGGTGTATATGACTCTGAGTTGGTAAACAACAAAAAGTAATGTAAACGGAAATGATTTACACTGACCCAATACTGAAAAGGGCATGTTTAAACAAAGGATTTAGGCATCACCACCAGGTTTAACATTCATATAAAAATAACAAAAGTTAATCACATAAGCATAAATAGATGTAAAAAACTTAAAGAATAATGCTTTCCTTGCTTATTTTTTTCCAACTTGAAAAGGAATTGTGAAAGTATTCCTTAAAAAACAAACAAACTAAAAATGTATGTGACAAAGCAATTTGGTTAACCTAAACTTGACAGTAATATCAGTTCCAATATTAATCCCTACAGGGCAAATTTTTTTATGTTGATGTCGTACCACAGAAGGTGTGCTTCCAAACCTGTGCCCACAGCCCTGAACTTACAATCCACATTCTGATGCTGCCATTTTGAGAGATGGCAGCATCTGTGAAGGTATGAAGCCATACTCTGAGCAGGTCTGACAAGGAAACCAAGATAATGCTCTTCCTTTTAAGGACTTGTACCTTTATAAGGTTGAGTTCTGTGTCAGAGTGTTGGACTGGAAAAAAGTTGACATCTGGCAGCAGTTGTGAGAGTACTTGTCAAATCTGACAGAGATCACCTGGTTTGGCCCCAGTGCTGACAAATGTATGATGACCTTCAGAAGCATAGGCCTGACAAGCCAGCTGAGTGGGTAGATCAGGTGGCAGTAATAAGGTCAGAATTCTATATAAGTATTTTTTTTAAAAAAACACATCAAACATGAGTTTAAAAATATACTATATAACTGTTGCATAACTGAAGTTATAAACTACAAGAAATGTATGTGTAATTGCAAATATGCATTGTTATGTAGTTAAAATGTACGAGAGTGCATAAGCATATCTGTATTCAAAAATCTTTATGGCATATTTTTATGTATAAATACAAATGTATATGCATGTGTAAAGAAGTATATGTTAGCATGTATAAATATATATGCATACATATATGTGTGTGTGTGTGTGTGTGTGTGTGTGTGTGTCTGTGTGTGTGTGTGTGTGTGTGTGTGTGTGTGTGTGTGTGTGTGTGTGTGTGTGTGTGTGTGTGTGTGTGTGTGTGTGTGTGCATCTGTAAAATACAGATTTAGATCTGCATGACTATCCTCTAAATATTTTTTCATGTATATGAATGTATTTTATTCATCTTACTGTCTTCCGATGTTGCTACTGGATCAGTGCTTCTGAGTCTCAAAGCCATTTAGATTATCATTTTATTATTATACTATTTTTTTCATAAATTATATCTACCAGTGTTATCAATCGTATGTTATTCTTTCCTGTTGATAATTTATGCTGTATTCCACATTATCTGTACTGGCATTACATGCATCAAAGTATATATGTTTTTGCTGTGCATTTCCTTGTATTTAACTATAAGCAGTATTTTATTACTTATGTGTTCTGTTTGGGTATATATTATAACCTCAGATGATTAAAATAGGAAAAAAAAATCGCTGTCCCCCCACACCATCCCTATTTAAATATACCAACTCCAAGATCACACCACAGTGGAGGAAATGGCTAAGTCCTGAAAATGGCCCAGTGATTTTTTTCCCTGGGGAAAAAAATCACTGTTCCTTGTGTTTTGGATTTATTGCTTTTGATTTTAAGGGGGTGATTAAAGAGCATTCGCTCTTTTAATCATTCGAGGTTATAATATAGACACTTCTGTTCTTATCTTTTTGGCCTGGGTTGTGAATAAAAAGTGGAAAAAGAGCAGCCTACTTACCTGGTCAACAAATGTTAAATAAATAAATGGATCATTTTTATAAATGCTACTACAGTATATGATGCCAGCAAGAGGAATGGTGTTAGAGGCCTTGGTCAGATCAAGATATGTTGCATGCACTGCATAATCACCATCTACAGCCTCTGTAAACCTTTCTAAGAAGTTTACATCTACACCTCACAAAACCAAACTGTTTGGGGCGGTCAAGCCTAATAAGATTCTTGTTATTGTTTATGTAGTCAGATAAAATACATTCTAGTGGGAGAAATGAATTTCCAAATTCTGGACACATAAGTGGAGTTTAGGGAGTCTCCCACCGAATTGCTAGATTTAGTGATGGTTACTAGCATCTTATCAGTCGAATGAAGTGTTTAGGCAGGAGATAATGATGGAGTAATAGCCTTGGATGTTCATGAGTTTTATGAATGAACTTGGGAGTAATGACTAAGTGAGGTAATATTATTCAGTGCCTGAGTTTTACCCAGTGTAGTTGGTGACTCCTGTAATGGTGATAATGGTGACTGGAAATACATTTTGTCACTTTATTGTAACATTGTTCAAGTATATTTATTTAGTCAGACTGCAAGTTTATGAGTACAAGAGCTACACAGAAAAGAGCTGAGACTATGAAACTTGAAGGATGAGTTATCTTAGTAGTATTTGTGAAGTATGGTTTGATCCTGTAAAGGACTCAAAATGTCTGTCTTTCTTCACAGATTATTTTAGGTTGTAGCTGGAGTTTAGGTTTTCATCAATGATGATACCTAGTGTGGGCTATTAATTCAGTCCTGGACAGGTTGACAGAGGATAGAGAAAGTGAGATTTTGTTCAGATAACTGCTTGGGAGTAAAATTAATCATCTTGGACTTGGGTTTAAGGAGTAGTCATGAGTCAAATAGCCATATCTCAATAGAAAAGAGTAAGTCTTGAGTTACTGTATTTGTTGTAATTTATCTAATATTTGATGGAGAAGGTGAGGAATGAGTCATCTGCACAGTGGATGAAGGTGACATGCTTGATTGCTGGGTACAGGTTTTTTACGAAAATATTAAAAAGTAAAGGGTTTGACACTTTGGGACACCAATGGCTAAACGGAGAAAAGAGAAGATGTACTTTTGCCATTTTATGACCCGTTGCCTTTCGCAGAACTATTTACTGAGTATGACAATTGAGGATGGATTTAGGCTTAATAAAGACAGTTTATGTAACAGTTCTCAGTGTGAGAGTGTATTGAAGGTCTTTGGAAAGACAAGAAATACTGCTGAAATAAGCTTGCCTTTGTTTTTAGTTTTGTTTATAGAGGTGATGGATCTGAGGATGTCTTTAATTGATTTTCTTAGTTCAACTAAGGGCAGTATTTACAGTCCGGGGTTTGCATTTTCATAGAGACAATCCTTGATGAGTGGTGCTAAGTGGATATGGAAATTCTCGACTTTCAGCATGCATAAGAAGATGTGAAAGTATTGCAGTCAACATGAACTCCTATGGCAAAAGAGTAACATGCTTAATGCATAAGTGATAGGGGGGACAGCTACTGCGCTGTTAAGGGGAATTACATATATGCAGATGAGTTCAGTTCATGAACATTAATCTATAATGAACTCATTGGCATACTAAGCATGTAAATAGCCCTAAAATTATGCCAGGAAGCAGTAGTTTTATTAGAGAATGCAGAGGTGCAAGGGGTCATCAACTGGTGTTCTGTATAGCTGGATATTTTTTGCTTGGAAAAATGTTTCACTTCAGCGCTTGCGTATACCTGGACATTTTACTGAAGAGGTTGCTTGGAGAAATGATTAATTTTGGTGCTTGTGCATACCTGGACATACCACTGAAAGGGTCACTTGAGAAAATAATTAATTTATGTGTCAGAGAAGTGCTTGTGCATACATGGTCAGACTGCTGAAGTGATCACTAGGCAAATTAATGTATTATGCCATTCTATGGGAAATAATTAATTTGTGTGTCAGTGAAGTGCTTGTGCATACTTGGTCAAACAAATTTGTGGACTGGCACTCCAATATCAAAGGAGATGCATCACATTTAACAATGGATGTGCGTACAGCAGGAATTTCGGACTATGAATTGTAAATCTATCTCCTTAGCATATTACACTTTTCAGCGTTTCTCATATGCATGTCAATATTTTTAATGCCTTTTGCATTAGCGTAAAGGGCCTTTATGAATCTTGCCTTTGCTACGCTCATTCGTAATCATCAGGAATACTCTTTCACATTTGCATAAGTGACTATGAATACTAGCCTAAGCCTCACTTGTTCTTTTTGTGTAATAGCTCAATATTTACTTTATTATCAGAATTGTAAATATTATATCTATAATCAATTTATGATATTATATTTATATAACTGCTACTTGTTAAAGGTGTATATGTTCTGAAGTGCTATATATTTTGGAGATATTCTTCCTAGGCCTCTTACATGGCTCAGACAGACTTATATGGTAATGAAATGCATTTTTGCAGAAGATACAAGGCCCATTTAGGTTTAATGCAAAAGATATTAATATCAGTGTTGATGTTTAATACATCAACAATCTTATATAATTCAATTTATCTTTGATAATGGATCAAATTAAGAGCAACAAAAGATATACTGTTATTAAAAGTGATCCTGACTGTTTATAGAAATGGTTGCTGCCTCAGTAATGAGAGGACAACATTATCCAAAAGAAAATACATAAAAAGTCATAAAAATATGTGTGCAAATACAAAAGTGACCATGTGGGAAATGGTGTAGAGTGAAGGTGAGGTGAAATATGCAGGCCTTAAATAGGTCAGTGCAACTGCTAGAGCTACATGCACAGAAGGAGAATTCCCTGTCATAACTATTCAAAACATTCCCTACTTGATGAACTATGGGTTTGGTCCTTGAGCATTCCTGACGTGTTATGGGTTTACAATTGGCCACACACTAGTGTTTGATTATCACTAAATGCTAAAGCTCTGTTTATTACATGATAAGAAGCTTGAGCATATTGTAATAATGTAGGATGATTTCAATGTAGTAGCTATTAATAGGAAAGGAAATGCTATGCCAGGAATAACTAAACAAGCAGAATTTAAAGTAAAAAAAAAGATAAATCATCCTCATAAATGGCACAATAGATGTATCTCGACAATATGTACTTTTGTCTGGGGGATTAAAATGAGTAGATTAATGAGACCCAAAAACTTGGAAATGAGGTTGACATTATCAAAGGAAGTAAAAAATGAGCAGGATACCTAACTGATTCAGGGCAGGCAGTTAGTGGAAAAAAGAGATTGCAAGAGTAGTGACAGTAAGAAAGGTAAAAATAGGTCACGTATAGGCAATGGAGAGAGGAAATGCATAGATAAGATAATGATGTTAAAAATATGGGTTGGGAGTTTGTGAAAGGTGACAGATGTACTGGAGACATAATATATAAGTATTAATTTGTTTTTTCTTACTGGTGGGCAGAGACTAGCTGGAGATTTACATGCCTATTTCCTTTTTCAATGAGATATTGTTAGGATGGGGAGAAATGCAAATTTCTACGTAGATTACATGTATGAGGAGAAAAATATACTCAACAAGCCAAAGTCACCCAGTAAAACCAAGTAAAATGCAGAAAAATATACCAGGCATTCACCGAAGCTGAAATCCATCTTACGTGTTGTCTAATAAAAGGTGGATTTCAGTTTTGGTGGATGCCTGGTATATTTTTCTGTAGATTACATGTACAGAAAGTGGACAATTCAGCACAACAAGGTAATAGCTTTTTATGGGATATGGAGTGCATTTTTAAGTACAGTGGTAGAAATTTATAAACATAGCCTCAGGGAAAGACAAATTTCATGGCAAATGAAAATTGTGGACCAAATAGTCTACTAGCCATTTCGTTTGTTTGCTTGTTCATGTACTATTTGACTGATTGATTGACTGACTGACTGACTGACTGACTGACTGACTGATCAGGCTTGTTTGCTGAAAATGTCCATCAGGGATTGACCAGTCTGTACTGGAGTAACTTGTGCTGTATATAGAATGATATAGTAAGAAAACAATGAACTAAATATATCATGGTATGGTAAGTAAAATGTGGTTTACACAGGCAAAGTTAAGAAACTAGTTCAGTTCATTATTGTTGAAAGTTAGTGAGAATGAGTTGCTTAAGAAAACTTGTTTCATAATATATATATAGATATAGATATATATCTATCTATCTATATATATATATATATATATATATATATATATATATATATATATATATATATATACAACCACATGCAAATATTCATGACTGTACTATGATAAATATAGGCTAGGGCTGGTTATAGCGAATGGTACATTAACGTGCCGAATAGCAGAGCTGAGCAGTAAAGTATAGATCTGTTTACTTCTCAAAGAATGAAGTCTATAGAAAGAAGAAGGAAAAAAGGACAAGACTTATGGACAGGATTATGAGCAACAGCAAGAGATGGTGGACCTAGTAAGGTCAAAACTAAGTAAATAAATACAATGAGAAATGTTTGTGGTTTGTAAAAGTGGCATCAAGAAAAAATGATTGGATTTAGTAAGACTTCAGCATAAAAAAGGACAGTAAAAATAGAGCATATATGAGAAGAGATAAAGATAAGAAAAGTTAAAAAAATATACAGATAAAAATAAACGTATTGGTATAGTGCAAGTATGTATACATTGGCTGGTGAAATGTGTCAAAGTTGACCTTAAACTCAGCTGTAAAGTTTCAAGAGTATTAGGAATTGCACTTTTATCAACCTATACATCATACATTGGGGAAATACACATTTGAATAAAGCATTTCTCATCTCAGGGTGTTTGAAAATATCATGCTGTAACTAACAGCAGGGCTTGTCTCATTTATATTCTGCAAACTTCATACAGTAGTTTTATAGAATAGTGTTGTTGACTACAGCACTTAGGAAAATTCCCTTTTTTATCATCTACAGGGGATTGTAAATGTACTCGCTATATTTGCACCCTGGAAGATTTTTGAGTGCATTTCTTCTTTATCTGGTATCTCGCAAGTCAGTCTTCCATCTAACAGTATGAGAATTATATTCATTATATCAAAGAAGCACTTTCTCTAACCTGAAAGAACTGTTGCTGTGATTTGGCCATAAACAGATGTGTGGGGGCAGAATAGCATTTTGATCAGAGCAGAAAATCAGCATTGTCATCATTCTCAACCCCTCCCCCCTTTCCAGTTTTCTACATGGGGATTGGGTGTTGTGTCAACTGAGAACATCGCTCTTGATTCAATGCCATTCTCCTATCTTCTTTGGCTGTCATGCCTGACCACCTCAGAACTTCTCATACACAATCTGTCCGTCTCTTTTTAGGACTCCCTGTTTTCTTTTTGCCTTCTTCCTGTCAGTCCCAAATCTTCTTCACTAGCTTGCCTTCTGCTTTTCCAACTGTTACATCCTGGGAAATAAGGAGACCACACGGTTTATGGAGTTGTAAGGCCTTTCTTTATTAAGAGCCTCCAGGTGCGCACCCATGCTACATGCTTCCAACTTCTGCAAGTCATACATACACCGGAACCAACAAGTTACCAGAGAATACAGAACCAACAGTACATGTTGAATTCCCCACAGCGCCCCTACAGTACAACAACCACATTACCAGCCCGAATACTACATTCCTCCCCTTTTAAGCTATGACATAGTTCCCTACATAAGCAAAACTAGGGAGCAAGTCCAAACAATGCATTTAATCACTTACTTCTAAATAACAGGCTAGTTATTAACTGGTTACCATACAATCTAGCTATGTTGTTCTTGTAATCAATACATGCACTTTTTTTTTAACATTGATAGTCCTTCAAGTAACTAGGTTTAACCAGCACACGCTTAGAACGGCGCAGTGATACCACCTTAGGTGACTCCGGTGTCACAGTTACCCCTTCAGGTATCGGTGTGTCCTTCCCTGGAACGGTTGGATCCTCGGGAACCTCTCCTTCCACGTCCCGGCGGTCTCCCTCGATTGGCGATCCTCCTGCCACTGCGAACCCTTGTTCCGAACTTAACGGTATTTCTGGGGCCGGCAGTTCCATGGCGTCCTTCTTCTGTTCGCTCCGCAGAATTTGGTCTACATGTCTCCTCACCAAAAAATCTCCATTCAACATCACCTGGTACGATAATGGACCTGTACTCTTGACAATGAACCCTGGAATCCATTTAGGTCCATAACTGAAATTTCGCATCATCACTGCATCTCCCTCCAAAAAACTTCTCTCTCTCCGTCGTCAATCATGACATTCTTTTTGCCTCCACTGGGTCCCCTCTACCTTAGCTCTGATGTTTGGATACACTAGATCCAGCGTGGATCTTAATCTCCGTCCTTGCAACATCTCGGCAGGTGATAAACCCGTGGTAGACTGAGGTTTAATACGGTAGTTGAATAACACCCTTGATACTTTTGCTGCCAAACTTCCTTCTCCGGACTTTTTCATCATTGCTTTAAAAGTCTGAACAGCCCTTTCAGCACAACCATTTGAAGCTGCATGGTATGGTGCTGATGTGATGTGTACGATGCCATTTTTCCTCAGAAAACCCTTGAACTCTTCACTCGTGAAACATGAAGCATTATCGGATACAATAGTCTCGGGTAGTCCTTGGCTACTGAAACTCTTCCTCAAGCATTCAATGGTAATGAGGGAAGTGGGTGTTTTGACTTGATAGGCATCCATCCATTTCGAATGAGCATCCATGATTATCAAAAACATGGCCCCCATAAAAGGTCCGGCATAATCTATATGAAGTCTCTGCCAAGGTCTACTCGGCCACTCCCATGGATGTAGTGGCGCCGCCACAGGCAAGTTGCGATGTTGTTGACATGTTTTACACTCATTCACGACGACTTCAATCTCGTGGTCCAACTTGGGCCACCAGAAATAACTTCGGGCTAAGGCCTTCATTCGGGTAATGCCCACATGACCTTGGTGCAACTGCTGTAAAGTGCCCGTCTTCCTGGGGACGGAATTATCACCGTGCCCCCACAATACTCCATCTTGCACACTCAGCTCTGTTTTCCTCACCTCATAAGGCGAAAAACTGGATCCGTTTGTTTGACTGGCCAGCCTTGCTGGACCCACTGAAACACTCTAGCTAGCACCGGGTCTTTGCGTGTCCATTCACTCAGTTCCCTGGCAGACACCAACGTGATGTCCTCCATCATCAAAACTCGGTCCTCCGCTTCCTCTTCCTGGAGATGCCCTGGTATCGGCAGACGACTTAGCGCATCCGCATTACTATGGTGTTTCCCGGGCTTATAAACAATCTCGTATTCATAAGCTCTCAATGTTACAGCCCATCTCTGAATGCGGGGAGAAACCATCTGCGGCACTGCTTTCATCTCGTTGAACAATGACAACAAAGGCTTATGATCGGTGCAAATAGTAAACTTCCTCCCATAGAGGTATTTGTGAAATCGCTTAATTCCAAACATTACAGCCAAACCCTCTTTATCTAACTGGGAATAGTTTGACTCCGCTGGTGTCAAAGTTCGTGACATGAACCCAATAGGTCTTTCTTGTCCATCTGGCATCCGATGTGCCAACACAGCCCCTAACCCATAAGGTGAGGCATCACATGACAAAATTAAGTCCTTGTGACTATCGTAGTGCACCAAAACCTCTGAAGACTGCATTAGTTCCTTTGACTGTTCAAACGCTCTGTCCTGTTCCTCTTGCCACGACCACTGAGCCTCCTTCCTTAATAGCTTATGTAAAGGAGCTAACAGTGTTGACAGATTTGGCAGGAACCTGTTATAATAGTTGAGTAAGCCTAAATAGGCTTTCAGTTCTGTAACATTTGTGGGTGCTGGCGCCTGTTGAATGGCTTCCACTTTATTTGGCAGGGGGTGTAGGCCTGATGCATCCACCTTGTAGCCCAGGAACTCTGCTTCCTTTGCCATGAAAGCACATTTACTCCGCTTCACCCATAGACCTGCCTCCCGCAGTCAACTCAGCACCTCAATCAGCGTCTCCAGATGCTCTCGAATGTTCCTACCCGTCAACAGGATATCGTCTAAATACACAGCCACCTTCGGAATTCCTGCCACCAGTCCCTCCATTATTCTCTGAAAAATAGCTGGACTCGAGGAAACCCCAAAAGGTAAACGATTGACTTGAAACAAACCTTTGTGTGTGTTAAGGGTGACATACGCCTTTGACCCTTCTTCCAGCACTACTTGTTGATATGCCTGACTGAGGTCCAGTTTACTAAACCTTTCACCTCCCGACAGCTTTTCAAACACATCCTCCACCTTTGGCAAGGGATACTGCTCCAGCTTCGAGACTTGATTCACTGTTAACTTATAGTCACCACAGATGCGTACAGTATCATCTGGCTTTAATACTGGAACAATTGGTGTGGCCCACTCCGCAAACTTTACTGGTTCAATTATACCTTGCTTAGTGAGTCTCTCCAACTCAATTTCAACTTTCTTCTTCATCGCGTATGGTACAGGGCAGGGTTTGTAAAATCTTGGCGTTACGTGATCTTTCACGTGTATTTTTGCTGGTGGACCCCTCCAGGTCCCCAGTTCCTCTTTGAACACTTCTTCATTGTTCTCCAGCACCTCTTGCAAGGTCAGCCCATGCTGTTCTACTTTATGGAGCTGTAGGCAGCCCATGTTCAGCTCCTTTAACCACACCCGGGCTAGCAGGTTTGGTCCCTTACCTGCTACCACCATGACTGGCAACCGTTTGGCTTGGTCTTTATATTTCACCGTCATTTTCACCATTCCCAACGTGGGAACTATTTCACCCGTATAGGTTTTCAAAGTCACTGAACAGTCCTGCAGCTTCAGAGCTTCCCTGGGCCATAACTTCCCAAACTCAGCCTTTGACAGAACTGTCACACTACACCCCGTATCCACTTCAAACTGCACCATTTTACCATTTAAGTCCAACTGGGTTTTAATGGGATCAACTCTTTCCCACCTGGCCTCTTCCATGCTAAACATGGTAAACATTTCTTCGGCTTCCCTGGTTTGTTGATCTGTACCTTCATGCATGTGGTGTGCATACTGTCGTTTTATTTTTCGGTTTCCCTTCCTTTCCATCACACTGCTCTTTTCCTCCCCCTTTTTCGGCTGGTCCCGAGAGGGTGTTGAGCAGCACATTTTTTTTACATGGCCCTTTTTTCCGCAAGCATGACATTTTTCAGTTAAAAAACGACAGTTCCGTGACAGATGCTCACCCCCACACCTGTAACAAGCATACTGACCAGGCTTCCCTTGTGATTTATGCTCCATGACCACTTTATGCACTGGCAGTGGGGTCGCACTCCTGCTTCCAACCCCTTCCGTGGTTTTCTGTTGTAAATCACGAATGTCTTTAGTCGCTGTCTCAATGGCCTGTGCCAACTTTAAGGCCTTTTCAAATGACAAGTCAGGCTCCGCTAACAATCTGCGTTGTATGCGGTCGTCTGCAATGCCACATACGAGCCTATCTCGTAGCATTTCGGTCAGTCTGTCCCCATAATCACAATGTTGTGCCAGTTCCCTCAACACTGCGACATACTCCATTACCGTTTCATTGGCCAGTCTAGTCCTTGAATTTAACTTGAACCACTGGACTATTGCACTCGGCTTCGGGTTATAATGTGACTGAAATAAACTCGTCAACTCTGTGAACGATTTGTCCCCCGGTTTATCAGGACTCAATAAGTTCCTCATCAGACTGTACGTCTTGCTGCCCACCGAGCTCAGCAATATGGCTCGCTTCCGACCCGCTTCCATTATCTGGTTTGCCTCAAAAAAATGTTCCAACACTTCACAATACTCCTCCCAGGTCTGTGTCTGACAGTCGTATGAAACCAGTGACCCCAACATGGAACCAGACATCACTCCAGCAGGCCCTCTCTGCCGTCCGACATGAACTGCAGCCCACCGTTTTACACTGCAGCGGACTCGGAGGCATCCCATCCTCTCATCGCCAATATGTTACATCCTGGGAAATAAGGAGACCACACGGTTTATGGAGTTGTAAGGCCTTTCTTTATTAAGAGCCTCCAGGTGCGCACCCATGCTACATGCTTCCAACTTCTGCAAGTCATACATACACCTGAACCAACAAGTTACCAGAGAATACAGAACCAACAGTACATGTTGAATTCCCCACAGCGCCCCTACAGTACAACAACCACATTACCAGCCCGAATACTACACCAACCATATGCTTGAACCACTGTAATCTGTTCACTTTGACCCTCTCTGCATTTGAAGCAACTTGGACTTCTGCTCTGATATCCTAATTTCTTCATATAACCCTCATTGTGCATCCTACTACCCATCACAATAACTTCATCTCCATTCCCTGTAGCTACCTCAACTGTTCTACCTTCACTGCTCAGGTATGTGTCCCATACAGTAGTACTGATTGTACCACTGATTGTATGCCTTACTTTTCAGCTTCTTTTGCATTCTTATGCCATACACTACCCCTGACACTCTGTGCCATTTGGCTGCATCTGCTCTGATTCTAGTTTTCACCTTCTCATTCAGACTTCCCATCTTCTCAACAACCCTTTTCAGGTACTTAAAGCTATTAGCTTGTTCCAGTATTTACCCTTCTATCTCTTTTCTCAGTTTCTTATTGATTTCTCCCATTTGCTGCATTTCATCTGCCTTTTCTGTACTCAGTTTTATCTCACATGCCTTCATTTTTGCATTTCATTCCTGTAGCTTTTGCTGCAATTCTTTTTCTTTTGAAGACTTTCTGGACTTCTGCATTCTACCACCAGCTTTCCTTGTGTATCTTATTTGCACACTGGCTCAGCTACATGTCTGTTCTACACTTCTGAGTATTTCCTTGAATTTTTGAATTTTTACTCTAGTCAGTTTCCTGGGCTCTGTTGACCTTGTAACTTTCTCTGACCAATGCTTGCAGCTGATTGCAGCAACCAGTGGTGTATGTTGTGGTCTGACTCTTTTGCTGGGGGTGACTTTGCGACCATTGATTTTACCTTAGTGTTCTGTCCATGCTAAGAGAAATTCTACCTGAGTTGCAAGCATACCTCTCAAACTCTTAGCACAAAAAATCTGGACAAAGTCAAAAATAATGGGGGGACTAAGCCCCAAAAAAGGGACACATTTTGAATATTGCTGTTATAAACTTAGAAAGTTGCTAGAATAAAAGGTCTTGTGTTACAACATTTTCTGAAGGATATGAAGTCTGAAACTCAAAATAACTGTCATTATTTAGTAAATTCAGTCCTCAGTGATTTGCCACAAGACTACAAAACATCACAAATTTTAAGCGAAAGACACCAAAAATATGATGCAAAAATCTGGACATTCTGTGAAAATCTGTACAGTTGAGAGGTATGGTTGCATGTTGACCACTCTTGTATGTGATCTTGTGACTTTGTTGTTGAACCATGTGTTGGCCACTTTCAAGCCATTTGCCAGATAGAAGTCTAGAATGACCTCAACTTCTTTATTTCTGCTGCCTCACCATAGGGACACAAACAGTCCTTATATCCTGTCCTGTCCCTATATATGCATTCAAGTCCCTCATTATTGACACCAACTCATGTTGCCCTGCTGTATCCAGGATGTTCTGCAACTGCTGCCTGAATGCACTTTTTTCTTCGCTATCACAACTCTGCTGAGGGGCATAGGCTGCGATTATGAATGCTTATGTTGAAGTCCGATTCAGTAATTCTGATGACATCCCTCACTGCTGCTGAAACCTCTCCTTCATTATAATTCCCACATCATTTTCAGTCTGTCCTTTTCCTTTGGAGTAGACTCTGGATCCCAAGCCACGTGGCTTGCTGTACTGCCCTACTGTGCTATCTCCTGGATACAGAAGATGTCCAGCCTCCTTCTAACCATCATATCATCCACTTCCAATTTTCTTCCTGTCAGTGAGACTATAGTAAGTGTAGCAATCCTTATTTCTTGTTTGGTAGGTTGACTGGTTTTACATCCAGCTTTCACTCAACAGAGCTACCGCAAGTAAGCCAAGCTGAGCAACTGGACACTGGCTGGCAACTGACTTATTGATCCAGGGCTGCTGGGCTTTATGGCAGGCCAATAGGGGCACATAGAGTCCTACTACTACTGTTAGCATGGGTCCCTGGAATAGGTAGCAGTAAACTGGGCCTTCAACCTCCTTATCATTGGCCCATTTTTGGTGTCATTAGTCAACACAACTAAATCATCTAGAGCCAATTTTTTCCACCATTGAGTGCCTAGCCCTGACATGACAGTCTGTGATCTGCGTTTTCCTGTATAGAAGATACTGCACACCACAGCTGATAAACCAAGAGGTTAATCTATACAAATTTGCCACTAAAAGGCACCATCTAGAGAATGTACTGCTGCCTGCACCTGCTTACTTGGGTGAGTTTGAAGTAGAAACACACAGCATGTTTTGGGGAGGTGGCAGTAATCCCACAGAGACACAGATAGAACATGCAAATTCCATACAGGCAGTGAGCATAGGTCAAGATTGAACCTTGTACTTTGTGTATGAGAGTTGAAGACTTTAACCATTATATCAGCTATGATATCCTACCAGTGCAGACTAACATCCTGTGTCTAATTGAGAACGGGTAGTTATTCTTATGGATGATTCTATTGCTGTTGATGGAGACCATGAGACCTAAAACATGGCACACACCTAGTTGCAATAGGTCCTTCACACTGAAAAGTCAGCCTAAGGAGATAGTTTTTTTTTTTTTTTTGTGAAAAATATGTTATTGACTCCTTAGTTTTGATTATTATTAATGTAGTATGGTAAAGTGTGAATTAATATCACTTCCGGACGTAACTCTACAGTTTTAAATAAATCCTGAAAGATACTTCCTGTATAACTCATTTTACTGCTAGGCTATTTTGCATATTTACTTAATTTTATTTATTTTTCCTTTACTGACCGGGTAAGGTCAGTCATGGTTTTGAATGTAAAAGTAGGGTCTGCAATTCAGGCACAACCTGGGTACAATCGTACAATTTGCTAGACAGATAAAAACTAAATGACTACATAAATAATTTTGAAATGATTCTAGGAGAGAGAGAGTTTATATCTTATAAACTATTACAGAAATAATTTTGAAATGATTGTCACAGAGTTAATTTACACCTCATAGTAACAAAGGTTATATATACTAGAAAGAGCTATGTGGTAAGAGTAGTATATTACAGTTGCAGAGACTGCATGCTTCAAGGAATGTATACTGGTAAAAATTAATTAGGTGTAATACAGTCTTGGGTCCCAGTCATAACACTGAATCCTCATTTAATTGAAACACATACTGTCACACAGAAAACTTGTTTTATAGAAAATCAGAGAGGCGTGTATAGCAAGTGTGCAATGGTGTCATTTATTATCATAGGAGTCATTAGGAAGTGAGTCTAGCAGAGTATTTCTAAATTGTGATGATCAGTGCCTTGTTCTATCTTCTTTTCTTTCTCTGCAGTTGTGCGATCGTGGAGTTAGTATATATAAGTAAGGGAGGTGGGCAGTGCATAGCCCATCACATTAGGTGTACAGGTCAGCTTGCCATCCTGCAAAAATGTGTTTTTAGGATTTATTTCTTCCGGAGAAAGTTTTCTATAAAATTAATTTTCAGCTAAATTGTTTTGACCATTTGAGTTTTAGTGAAACGAAAATTCATTGTTTTGACATGGCCCCTACAGTTTCACATACTTGTGTGTGACATGCCTCTATGTACACTTGTATTACTTGTTTCATTGTAATGTACATAGTTTGGTAGTCGAGTTATTGTACATAGCCATCTTGATATTCCCATGAAGATTGGCTACTGCTTGATAGTTTCAAAATTAAGAGTTGGGGGAAAAAGCTGAGGAGACAGAGAATTCAACACTTGGAAAGACACTGAGAAAAGTGAAAGCATGACTCTTGTAAGGAGAAAAAGTTGATAAATATGTGGCATTGCATGTCTTAAATATTTTTAGGTACCCATTAGATTCAGTTTACTTAGAGATTAACTATAATTTCTGATTTATGATGAAGGCTAATGCCTGTAGACAAAGACAGAAAAAGACAGAGATAGCCTTTGTCTGGAAAATAGGAGAATTTTTAGACTTCTTTCAGGTTCTTCTTTTAAAATGTAGATACTCAATTATGGTCCTGAGCTCTGTGGGTAGGCGGCTCCATTTAGAAAATGACTATTTTACTAAAGCCCTCTTTCCCTGGTTGAGAACCCAAAGGCTGGCATATGTAAGGTCAAAACATTATTCCCTTGGTCCCTCAGTGAGAAGGGAGAGGTTTTGACTATTAGCCTGCTTCTAACAGATGGACAGAAGCTATTATGTACAATATTAAAAATAAGTGAAAATAAAAGAAGACTGAAACAATCTATTATTGTGAGTTATTTGGCTTTTTGTACAGTTAGGTAGCGGTGGTCAATTTGAATGGACAGGTTAATAAATCTGCACATAGATTTAACTGTTCTTTGGATTTTGTTTATCTTGTAAGAAGAGAAGAGGAAAATTGTTGGGAGAGCATACTAAAACCTTGCTATGAAGGCATTTTTATCCAGAGCTTGTCTGTTTTCTTTTAGTAGGTAATGTGAAGATGGAGCAGGCAGCCTTAAGTTGAGCTGCAATTTTTCAGATGGTAAGTCAAATGTGGGTTTTGAATATCAAAGTCGGTTCTGTAATTAGGAAAATATGTTTCTATTTGTCTTCTGAAGAGATGGGCATATTGTTGGGTGTACAAATACCTGGAGGTGGGGGAGTCTTAGCTAATGCTGGTGCTAAAAAACAGTTGCGGTTTTAGTGACATTTTTTGTATCTTTGTGGGGTTTGCATTTAGACTATTCTTGTGGTATTTTAGCAGAGATGAAAATTTGAAAGAGTGTGAGGATTTCAATCGAGATTTTTTTTTTGCCTTGTGATATGACATTTATGTGAGTAGAAGTATACTGCAGTAAGGGAGTTTCATAGGGCCTTAAATAAGTTGGATAGAAAATATAAATATCTGCAGATAAAGTGGGCAATCTTCAAAAAATAGCCAGAAGATTAGAACATAGGCTGCTTCTCATGAATGAAAGTATGCTTCAACCAAATCCTAAATCCTTTCTTATGAATCTGCTTCTAAAGTTTTCTGGGTGATTCTCATTATTCATATTTGAGAACAAACAATAGGGCAGTTGTAAACATCCTGAAACATACGCCAAGGCGTTTTGTTACCAAGGTCCTTAAATGTACTGACTAAGAAGAAATACTATTGAAGGCCAGATTCCCTGCCTACTTCAGCAAGAGTATATCTATTTAGTATGAGAAAAGAAACACTGCACCAGTGGTATACAAACTAAGGAACTGGGCATTGTTTTGTTATTTATGTCCCCTGTCACTCACTGACGAAAGTTACTTTTTATACTAATTGAAAAGGTCAAATTTTTGCTGTCAAAGACTGACAAAAGTGATCAAGCTCACACAGGGGGAATCACGTTTATTCAAGGAGAAAAAGATCTGCTTGGTGTGTCCAGTTACGTGAGTCCTTAGAAACTATGTTGAGATCTAGGGCACCACTAAGCAGAAAAAGGACAGAGGTAAAGATATGAAAGAACGTTTATACCAATGCAGAAAATCTCCTAGGTGAGATATCAAGTTCCAGTTGGTCCAATAGCTAAAGCTAGACGAAGGTGGAAATTATGCACATAATGATGGGACAGACAGCAGCTGTAGAGGCTAATTAGCAAATTTCCATGAATCCACATCATTGAGGTTCTTTTGATTTCTCAATAGAAATTGGACTTCAATTTATAAGCATAAATGCAGATGAGTTTTTTTTTTTTTTGCTATGTTTACTTTCTCTGTATACTCTGGCTTACTGCTAATGGACCACCAAGAGGAGGCCTGCTATCAGGAAATGGCCATCCGTACAGGAATGAGTGACTTGGGAGCTTGCTTGATGTGAGTCTCAGGTACTGTACCTGAAGGTAAAGGTATCAGAACTACCTCAGACACATTTGGTCCTCCTGTTAGCTCTGTAAAGCCATACATCAAAAGCAGTTCTAGGGTAGATTACAGTGATGGAGTAAGTTGTGAAAATGATTTGATCTCAAGAAATCTTTCAGTATGGGAAAACTAGATTTGTAAATAAAGATTTGTCACATGGTTCCCCTAATATGGGATGCTTAGTCAGTGTGTAGTTCATATTTTTGTGGATCATCCCTTTGTTACAGTCACAGGTAAGTCCAGTTCTCTAAAATCAAGGTTAGTTTCATTGACTTAATTGATATTCACTTCCTTCTTAAATGTAATGTAACTGAGTAGAGTTTTTTATGAGTTCACTTACAGGTGCCATGACTACCCATATTATGGTATTCTTGTTTTTAAAAGTGTTATTAAACTAAGGTGTCAGCAATCTGTTTTGTTTTTCTTTTCCTTATCTTGTTAGAGTATAAATACAAAAGCACCTACTGCAGTCCAGAAGGCAATGAAGAGCTCTAGATGAAAAGTATTACTTCACTGTTCCTTGTACGACATACAAGACTCACTTTGAAAACCATCGTTGAAGAAATGCATTGTTTTGCTCATTTCTGTTATCTCCATATCAACTTATTTCATTTTCTAATAGATCATCAATAAATGAGTTTATGTTCACGTTGCTATAAAAGCTGGCATTCTGCCAGGAAGATGCTTACTAAACCCCTAATATTCAGTGTTCACTTAAATATTGCATCCTACAATTTGAGAGATGCAGGCACCTGATAAAAAGATGCAGATTGTTAAAATTCTTAGATTGTACTTTACAGACCATTTGCTTCTTTGTGAGGTAAACTTGAGGAAGCTTGAGGCTAAAAAACTATGTAACGTAGATGTGAAGAATTTATGATTCAGATACCAAATTCTAGATAAGTGGAGCCTGATTTTCATACAAAGTTATCTTAATTGTGAGGGATCACACTCCTAGTTCCCATGAGATAAGTTGGCCTATAGTTATTCACTTCTGGCACATAATAGCAGAGTTGACTGCCTAAATTTTTATATATCTATCACTGAAGATCAGAATTTTTTATGAATATACGCAGCAAGTGTTTTCACAAACAGTGAATACTCCACATCTGCAGAGGGATAACATTTAATTCCTCCATACCAGCATTTTTACTTTTTGCTCTGTTGTTATGAAAGCAAAAAGGTCATCTTCATTTGAACAGATAGAATTAGTCATTGTGAATGCATAAAAATACACGTGTGTGCAGTAAACAGTACATTTAAGATTACATAGCAAATCTCTGTCTAACAGATTTAAAGGGCCTAAATTTCCTACAATAAAAAGCATATTGTTTTTTTAGTGGACCAATTTGAATAGGAACAAGTTTAGCTTCTGGATAATCTAAAGGAACTCTTGACATGCCAAATTATATGTTTAGATCTTGGAAGGTGTTCAGTGTAGTAAGTATAGCTCTTGTAGCTCCTGTATCTACAAGAAATAGGACAGATGTATTTTGCACTGAACCATGGACAAAGGGTCTGTTTTGATCAATTGGTACCAAAAGAAATAAGCACAGTTGCTGCTGATAGCTGTCCTAATGAACTTACTGCCACATGATTGGCCGCCAAGCAGTGTTCCATACAGGAGGGTTTCTCTCAGGTTGTTGTGGTATTTGAGTATTTGGTGAAGCTGCTTGCTGTCCAGCCATGGACATTCATTGCAACAAAATGTCAAGTTTGACCACAATTAAAACAAGTATTTAATTGTGGTACATGCTGTGGCTCCTGTGATGACCCAGGGGGGATAATAATTTTGCTGATACTGTCCTGGGGGTTGTTGAAAGAATTGGGCTCTGTCTCTGCCCCCCACAATTTCTTCTTTCCCATCCCCCACCATCGAATGTCAGTATTGAACTGCTAAGTTGAATATCCACTACATTTTAATTTGGTTCCTTTTCTTCCCAAGTATATTGTCTGCTACATATCGTGCCTGATTTACAGTTTCATGGATACCTACGCTTGACCAATTCAAGTAAACTTTTTTAATCTGATCTTGTATGGATGGTAAGAAGCCCTCTAGAAAAGCTACGAGCAACTCATTGGCTGCTACAACTTTGGTAGGCTGTGGATGTTCAGGGAAAGCTTCAAATACATTTATCGTGTGCTGCAGGTATGCATCAATCGATTCATTCTGTCTTTGCACAATAGCTTTTATTCTTGCCCAATTAGGAGCAGGGGACATTTTTTGGTAATGGCCTTTAAAAGGTTATCTGTAGTAACTAGAAATCCATTATCTGTATATTTTTCTAGAAATATCTGGAGGTATGGAGGCTTTTAATATGGCTCTCAGATTTTCAATAGTAAGGTTTTCCAACTGCATATGTCCTTCTAAGATATTCACATATTTTGCTGTGTGTGTTCATATGGAAGGGGAGAGTCTACACTGGTTTGAAAATCCACTACAGTCCATGGCCATACCACTCATAGTAGCTTTATCCTTGTTATATCTAGCTGCTGCAGGATTTGGTGTTTCACTTAAGGGGTATATCTGTATGAAAGGTATATCAGCATCTGTAGAAGAATCAGAATTTGTTGCTTCTCCCATGCATTGACTTGTAGGGATGTCCACTGATATTCCTCCCCATCAATAACAATCATTAAGTGGGTAATAATGTGTTTAAGTTTTACTCAAAGTGCTCGTTTTTACTGACTGGCTTTTATTAGGAATTCTTTTTTTTTTAATTTTCCCAGTATTTATGTTTGCAGTACAACTGCTTCCCTTTATTAGCTATACACAGTAACGTTTGGAATGGGGGTATTACTGAGTAACATTATTGCTGAAGCCTTTTCCTATAACCTGATCTAGATGTGAGACTGGAAGTGCTGGAAGTAACTTGGTCCGTATCTGGGAAAATGGTAGTTGCTTCTGCAAAACTCACCTCCACCTGCCCTCTCAAAGAGGAAGAAATATTAGATTCTTGAGGCATGGGCGGGTCATAAGGTGGAGAGGGTGCAGAAAGTAATGGAGGTCAGTCATCATCAGATAATTCTGGTTCTGTGAATGATAATTTCCCTTACTGCCTTAAAGGATACATACCTCAGGAATGGGAATTCTTACCTGCTCTTTTCTGTAGAGCATTTACTCTTCTATGAACTGCCTGCAGCGGTGACTTTAACCTAGCTGAGTTATATTTTAATCTTCTAACTACAGATTGTTTTTTTTTTTATTTTTAAATTCTACTTCCCAGTCATTAAAAGCTGACCGACAAGAGGATGGTACATTGTTAACTCTCTGTTTCAATTTATTTATTTTTTTATTTCTAAAATTTTCTTAACCAAAGTACCTTTTTCCAGAAACTGTAAAATGTTATCATTTATGGAAGCTCAGATAATTTTACCAAATAATTGCAACTTTCTCTTCCATACTTATTAAACATATACCTGCCTAGAGTCCTATACTGTGACTCCTTAAGACCACTTTTACTGGTGCCCATTATACAAACCCACTCTCATACCAAAGGGCTAGATCTCTGACTCTAATCACGTTAATTCACATTCCCACTGAAGAAATACTCCAGACTTTTTACTGTATATTTGATTAGAACCTGCTGTCACTTCTGCCAGGGAAACTCAGTCCCTGTGACAAGGATACTCTGCCCTTGTATATATTGATTTAAACTCCACTAACACAGTTATATGTAAAGCATGTTAGTACATAAGTGATCAGACAGACATTAAATTTTCTTGTTTCATACAATTTACCAACTCACATGCAATTTAAATGAATGAAGAAAATTTTAGTAAAGATTACCTGTACAGCTTTTAGAGTCTGAGATTTAAAGTTGCATATTATTACACTAGACACTTGCCTGACAGAAAACCTGTCTCTTTTTTGGGCCCAGTGTGGCAATTTGTAATTCAGCAGCGCAGCACACAATCTGCTTAGAACTTTGAGTAGCATAGCACAAAACTGTTAAGGTACCAAATAATTTTTATAACAGACACTTCCGCAGAAAATAACAATTTCCTTTATTGCACAGAAAGACACATACATGGGAGACCAGGAAATCAAGATCCTGTCTCCCTGAGCTACATGAATCATAGTATTTTATATAATTTTTCATTAAAAGCAACATTATTGTAACAATCATAAAGCTGCCACTGACCAATTAGAAATGAACACTACAGCATTAATTTTGCTAACTAAGAGCTCCTGGCTGCTTGTTTATCTTCTTCTTCTTCTTTCAGCTTTTCCGAGTTAGGGGTCGCCACAGCAGATCACCAGTCCGCTCATGACTGGTAGTGGAGTTTTACGGTGTCGAGTTGCCAGCCCGGCGCCCAACCTTCCATAGAAGGCACACATACACACACTCATGCCTAGGGCCAATCTAGAGTGTCCAGTCCACCTACAGCATGTCTTTGGGATGTTGGAGGAAACCATAACACCCAGAGGAAACACGCAACCACAGAGACGACATGCAGACTCCGCACAGAAGGCACCCCAGCCGAGGATCGAACCGGAGAACATCTTGCTGTGAAGTGGCAATGTTAATGACATTCCATATTAGGCACGAGTTCCAAATTCCATGATAGAATTTTATACTCAGAACAAATGTTATACTTTTCTAATACTTTTATAACTCTGTCACACTTGTTAGTATTAGGCAGGAAGCAAATCAACGGATATTTATTGAAGGACACTCAAGGTTTCATTCTGCTATGAAAGCATATTAGAAATAAAATGTACACACTAACATTTTTCCCTTCTCTGTACTTTTCACCCTTCATAAGGATCATCTGTCACATATTTGCTGAACTGTATTAGGACTGTCTGGTAGTTCCTTCTGACTACATAAACTTTTCTGGTGATCAGTGTCCTCTAGAAAATGCTACCAACTCTCTTCTGAAGATTCCAGCAGTGATATTCCTTAACATTGATGTTAAAGTAAAAGGTCTATATTTCCTCAGATTTTTCCTGCTCTGTTTTCATACAAAGGTACCACAGCTGCTGTCTTCCAGTCACATGTTTGCATCAAGTAATGTCTTAAAGATCTTCATCAGATACATCTACCAGCAAACTGGTCAGATTCCTGAGGACTCTGGGAAGTGTCCCATTTGTACTTTAGCCTGCCTCATGGGCCTGAGTTCTTTCTGCACGTGCTCATTCTTTGTTTTGGTATTTTTCACTGTCCATCCCATTCTTCCCTGACTGCACTCTAGTGTGGCTCCTTATCCTTAAGAAAACTGAAGCATTCCACCTTTTTTACTTTGTTCTAGTTCCTCTACTTTTTCATTTCAGTCTTCTGTGATCTCATCTTTGCTCAGGATGGCCAGAAATGCTGTGACATTCCTCCATTCCACTATGGTCCTAAAAATCTCATGTGTCCTTCGTACTCCCGATTCCCAACTCATTTTCTACTTTTTCCTATATTGCCTTAGCCACCTTTACTACCTTATCTTTAGCTTCTTTAACCGTGCATTGTTGAGCTCTCCAAGCCCTCCTCTGTACCTATTCTAAGCCCTATTTTTTCATTAATGTCACATTTTGCATTCCTGTGTTACCACAATGACTTTCTTTTTTTCCCATTTTGCATCTTCCTCATACCCTTGTCAATAATCATAAATACTTCTTCCCTGTTTCATTGTACACTCTCTAGTTTTGTCCTGGTCTCCTAGCTCATCCTTTACCAAAGTGTGGTGCATGCTTCCACGATATCAATAATACCTCATTCGCTTTTTGCATCACTTTTTTCGTACCTCTATCATTGTACCTCATCTCCTCTGGTGGGAGATTAATACTAGCAAATCTCTGCCTGAGTCACTATCATTTGTTCCTTGTCTATGACAGTAATCTCTTTTTATCTATTGTCTGAGTATGTGGTCTCTTCATCTCCTGTGATACCATCTTCCAGTTCAATCTTATTTTAAAGCTACAGTAACTGGGATTTATCATTTCAACCAAGAATAAAGTCATGTCTGTATTAAGATGGAGTCTGTTCATTGCACAGAACTGGTCTGCTTGCCATGTTTCTTCATATACCTCAGTCAACTCTGAATAGTTTTCCTTTGCCGGGTGCCAGTGCCAGTGCCAGTTGTCACACTTACTATTGCCCTGGTTATTCAATTTGTTGGTTGCTCATACAGTTAAATCTTCTGAGAATGTTTCCTCCATTCCCCTTTCTTGCAACACTCTCTCTCACCTCTTTGACCCTACCGACTAGCATCTTTGCCATGTCCTCTGGCATATATTGGCACTTCCATTTAAAACAAAATGCATCCACCACAATCCTGCATCCACCACAGTCCCTTGATGAACTATTTGTTCATTTCCTGTAATATCATATTGATTTTAAGCCAAGTGATAGGTTTTGTACAAATCCAGTCTCTTCTTTCTCACTTGTTTAAACTCTTAATGCTCTTAGTGACAGATTTTGCGATGCTGAAATGCTTTTTATTTATTTTTTTGCCTTGAAAATGGCCTTCATGTCCCTCATATCCTTTGCTAGCACCATTCTTACCTGTTACTGCCCTTCCTCTGTTTCTACCAATTCCAGCATTCTCAATGCATGTACTTGTTTCCTCCTTCCCTCTACTGCACCTAAGCCATACCTCGTCCATCTTGTGCTCATCTTACAAAGACACCTACACTATAGTCTCCATTTTGTTTTCCATGTCTTCTACCTTATTGAATGTCTATCCTTGTCTAATTCGTTCCTCCTCTCCTTGTGATATTGGCTCCTGCATGACTGCATTTAGTTCTTTCCCCTTTTTAGTTTCACTGCTCTTTGCATCTGTCCACCAACCACAACTTCCTCCTGTTTGTTCTTCCTATAAAGCCTGCATCTTTAATTCTCTACTGTCACCTTTGGCTATGCTCCAAAGTTGCATGATACTTCTCTGACAAGATCTATTTATGTTGTCCTGTCTTTTGGCGTGCCCCATTATTTTCCCACCTGATATTGTCTGTCACCTGCCATCTCTATTTCCATTCTATCCATTGTAATCTAATTAACCAGTCCTTTACTGTCTCCATGTCCTGTATTCTGCCTTCACACTTTCCCCCTCGGCAGAAAGTATGTCCTCTGCCACGCCATATCTCATTGAACAAAATAGCAGCTCTACATTCTCTGCATTTTACAAACCTCAGTATCTATTCTTGCTCAGCTTGTACTGTTTTTTTCCCTTCCTGTTCACTGACCTCTCACTTCTATGTGTATTTATTTATTTATTTAGTTATCATCTTACTTTCTTGCTGTCTCTGCATATATAGTTTTAAACATAGATAGCTTTCTGCTCAAAGCTTTTTTCTAAACTATCTAAGCAATCCCAGACAGATGGCAAAGTGAAATGTAATTAAGGCTCGAGGACAGACTGTTATTACTTAATGTACCTTTAAAAGTATCAGGTGAGCCCACTTTTTTCTTCTGATGACAGCATTTTTCAGTGCATTCAGAAGGAATAAATTCACATCTTGCAATTTTCAGAAACTAAAGACTCATTAAGATGCAAAATTTACAAAACCAGTCCATTCTAATCTGCTTAATTTCATCAACTCTAATCATATCCTGACTAAAGAATGGGGTCCATTCCCATTGTGGTATTAGAAACCCAAACACTGGGAGAAATTAAACTCAGAAGAAAAATTCAAAAAACTCCAGGAAATTGAAAACCTTTAATAGTGTACCTTGCTCCAGTAACTACTACTAACTATAAATCAGATCAAATGAATCTAGCATTACTGCAATGCTGAACAAATCTATCAAATAATTCTGTAAATTCTACCACCTTAAATCCCTGCAACGTAAATATCCTGTAGGCCAATAGAATATTACTTGGAAACCAGAAGTTGAAAGTAAATACTGTGGTATTTTAAGTCCCAAACATTATATGCTTTCTTGAAAAAAATATGTGGGTTGCTGTC
Organism: Protopterus annectens; assembly: GCF_019279795.1. Taxonomy (NCBI): domain Eukaryota; kingdom Metazoa; phylum Chordata; order Ceratodontiformes; family Protopteridae; genus Protopterus; species Protopterus annectens. The sequence continues at coordinate 431,751,211 of NC_056742.1, read as the reverse complement.
CAAATGTAAACAAACAGCTTGGTCCATTATCTGTCCTAGTGACAACACTCATTTCTGGTATAAATTAAACAAACTCTGGTGCTGGAGTAATCTACCAAATGTTCTGAATCAGCCAAGCAAAGCATACATTTTTACTATATCAGGCCCACTGCTCTGGCCTCATAGGTTCATAGGTTCATAGGTTCATACTAGGCTATCTGCCCGAGGGCATTTACAAGCCTAGCCCATAGTTTTGTGGCTTACACCACCCCTTTAGTATGGGGAACTATACCCATTATTTTGCTGTGCCTCTGTTGAGCAGTGACACTGAGGTAATCCCTGGGGTATATCTGCGATCTCCCATCCATTGGTCAAGATTTCTCTTGAACAAGGCCAGCGAGGTGCTCTGCCTCACATATACCGGGATTTTATTCCACAGCATAGGGAGTCTTTGGGTGATGAATCTATCCCTCCAGCACGTCCTATTAATAGCCGTGTCGAGGTTTAAGTCTCCCGCCCTTGTGACTCTGACGGATCTAGATTTTTTGAGGTGAAGCATATTCATCAAATCTGGGTTTGACATGGCCTTGTATGTTAGGCAAAGGTCACCTCTGAGCAAGCGGTAACCGACTGAATAGAGCTGGAGTTCTTTCAGTCGGGCAGCATAGGACAGATGTTTGAGACCCTTTATCCTTTTGGTGAGGAACTTTTGTGGCCTCTCCAGCTGCTGCAAGTGTCGGGTCAGATACATTCCGAATGGGGCATTGTACTCAATTATTGGTCTGATGAGTGATGAGTATAGGGAGACTATGACCTCCCTTGATCTAGATGAGAATCCCTTCATGATAAGGTGGGCAATGTAGAAGGTCTTCCTAACTACTTTAGCTACATGGGTGTCGAATGACAGACTACTATCAACCTGGGTCCCCAGGTCCCCGATAACTTCTTCTGTGCTCAGTGGATTGCCACCTATTTGGTAGCTAGGGGTAACCTTGTTTTTTCGAAGGGTATGACTATGCATTTTTGGCATTTAACTTTAGGCCATGGCTCTGGCATCAGTTATCCGTTTCTGTGAGACCCTTCTGAAGGATATCTGTGTCAGAAGTGTTTCTACTATGGCGCCCAGTTTGCAGTCATCTGCAAACTTTGTCAGCCATAACCCTCCTGTGTTTGCTTGTACTTCAGAAAAGTAGATGCCAAACAAGAGTGGGCCCAGGACTGAGCCCTGTGGTACACCACTTGTGACAGGCTTTGAGTCTGACATGGCGCCAGCAACTCTGACCCTGTGGGTTCTGTCACTCAGCCAGTTTGCAACCCATCTTGTGATGTATGGGTTAACATTTAAGCTGATGAGTTTTTCAATGATACCCGAGTGGGGTATTGTATCGAAGGCCTTCGCCAGATCGAGATAGGCTGTATGGACTGCCTTTCCCTCATCAATGGCTTTGGTGACTGTTTGAAAAAGTCAACCAAGTTTAGAAGGCATGATCTGCCTTTGACAAAGCCAAACTGGGATGGATCCAAAGTCTGCAAATTCCCTATGTCTTTATTTATGAGGTCCATTATGATCCTCTCCATGGCTTTGCAGATAAGGCTTGTCAAGCTAATGGGCCAGTAATTTCCAGGGTCGGTGGAGGCACCGCCTTTGTGAAGTGGGACCACAGTTGCAGTGCGCCACTCCTGGATGCGTATCAGAGGTAAGACTATGATTAAACAGCTGTCCTAGCTGTGGGTTTAATTCCTCATTGAGTTCATGGAGCATACAGCCGGGGACACCATCAGGTCCCATGGATGCTGTGTTTTTGCTTTGGAGAGAGCAGGTATCACTTGGGCGTTGGTGATGATTGGGGGCTGCAATCGCTTGGTATAGATATCTCTCCTTTGGGGAGGGGAGAAGTTTGCACTGAACCTGTCAGCCAGTATGTTGGCAATGTCTGTAGGATCAGTAATCTTCACATCATTTTGAACTAGTTCTGAGCATATCTGGGAGTTTCCTCCCAGGTTTCTAACATAGCTAAAGAAGGCCTTATGATTGTCTTTTGAGTCTTTAGCTATTTTTCTCTCAAAATTTGCTTTGGATGATTTTATGAGAGCTCTTAGTTTTTTACTTATAGTGATCAAGGGTGTCTTACCTTTTAAGGATTTTGCTCTATCTTGTAGTAGCTTCCTCCTTTTGTTGTAGAGTTTGTTTATGGCTGGGGTCCACCAGACTGGACGCTTGCCTTTGGTACAAAGAGTCTTTGTTTTGCTTGGGATTGCCTTATCCATGCAGTCCTGCAGGTGCTGGTAGAAGGCATTTGTAAATGATTCAGCGGCTTGAGTACTGTTTTCTGCCGGGCCGGGGGCCTTAAAGGAGACCACACTAGTCTTTAGAAGTGTGAAGTCGGCTTTCGAGAAGTTCTTTACTGTGGTCTTTTTTATTTCAGGTGGGGTGGGATGAGGACCTCCAGCGAGATTAGTTTGTGATCTGATCTCACCAGTGAGGGGTATACTTCCAGTGTTGAACATTGTGCTCCCATGTTCGTGATGATGAGATCAAGTATGTTTTCTCCTCTTGTGGGGATGGTGACTAGTTGTTCCATGGCATTTGAGTTTATGAATTCCAGGAACTTTTGGGCTAGGGTGTTTGGGCTTGAGTAGTGTTCCCAGTCTATATTAGGGTAATTGAAGTCACCTAGTATGATAGTGTTTGGTGATACATTTATCCCCTCTAGTGTTTTCAGGAAGGCCATGTGAGGTTCCTGAGTTTGTGAGGGTGGCCTGTAACATGCTACAATTTGTAGAGCAGTCTTGCCTATGGTTAATTGCACCTGGATGGTCTCCGATGCATCGTGCGTTGCCACCAGTCTTGAGGTGTGGGTGTCTTTGATGAATATGGATACCCCCCTCCTTTCTTGGTATTGTCCGGATTTTGGGGCGGAACGCATGATAAGAGGTAAAACCTGATAGTGCTGGGGTGCTCTCAGGAGCCTTGAACCAGGTTTCTGTCACTGCACAGACATCGATGTTCTCCATACTGAGAAGGGCCTCAAAGTGCATTTTGAGATTTAGACTTCTGGCATTGAGCAGCATTACCCTTAGTTTTTTCCTTTTTGTGTTCTAGGGTGGTAGGTTTAGAATTTGAGCCTTGCCTAAAAAGGCACTATGGGGTGGCAAGAGCCTTTGCCAATATCCGGAATCCCAGGGGTGACAGGTGCAAGCCGTCCCTTGGCAGCGTGGCTTGTCCAGCATGTCATCCCAGGCAGACAGACATTGGATCCCTTTGAATGACACCAGAGTTTAAGCCAATTGTTAAAGCTGATCATCTTATCTCTGTATTGTGGCATCATTCTTGGTGAAGGTAGGATACTGCTCAAGGTCAGGGTCATACCTGCCTGGGCTACATAATCAGAGAGCTCCTCAATGTCTCTTTTCATGTAGTCCAAGGAGGTACGTCTCAGGTCGTTTACACCAGCGTGGACAATGACTGAGTCGTGTTGTACCTGCTGTTGAGAGACCTGAGTGCTTGCGTTATGTGGCGGATTCTAGCGCCCGACAGGCAGCTTACTGTGACCTTCTCCTTACTCAGTCTGGTGGCGGGGCGTCAGTGTGTCTGACTATGGAGTCACCAATGACTAGTGTGTCTGGCATTGTGTTTGGCCTTAAGGGCTGTGACTGTTTGACACTCTGACTGTGAGGTCTATGTGTTGCAGGTGTTGTGTTCTGAGGTGGTGGTTGTTTGGGTGTCTGCTTTGGTGGCCTCTGCTGTTTTGGTAGATTTTTTGATCAGAGCCGCCGAGTATGTCTTTGTGTGTTTATGTGTATGATTTGAGGTTGTGATGGTACTATGTGAGACTGGGTCTATAGTGTGTGTGGTAACCTTCTCCTCCTCACTGGTCTTGCCAGTCCTATGTTGAGAGAGCTCAGCCTCCAGTTTGGCCGTATAGTTGCATCTCTCGCATGTATTTGTGTTTTGTGGGAGGAGGAGAGGGTTGTCTGTGTACATGAGGCAATTGTAACATTGCCTCAATATTCCGAGGTTGAGCAGCTGAGCAGGAGAGGACACAAGCAACTGATCCCTCGACATGCTAGAAGGACTAGACAAAAAACTTTAAAGAGATTCCGGGGACGTGGGTGACCGAGAAATGGGGTTTGCCTTTTGGGGTGCTATCTATAAGAGTGCCGTATCAAAGTAAGAAGTACTGTAGGAGCAAGTGCTAGGTTTAACCAAAAATTTTTGGGGGAAAAAAGTCTAAATCTCATTCTACTCCGATTCCCAACTCATTTTCTCCTTTTTCCTATATTGCCTTAGCCACCTTTACTACCTTATGTTTAGCTTCTTTAACCATGCATTGTTGAGCTCTCCAAGCCCTCCTCTGTACCTATTCTAAGCCCCATTTTTTCATTAATGTCACATTTTGCATTCCTGTGTTACCACAATGACTTTCTTTTTTGCCCAATTTGGATCTTCCTCATACCCTTGTCAATAATCATAAATACTTCTTCCCTGTTTCATTGTACACTCTCTAGTTTTGTCCTGGTCTTCTAGCTCATCCTTTACCAAAGTGTGGTGCATGCTTCCACGATATCAATAATACCTCATTCGCTTTTTGCATCACTTTTTTCGTACCTCTATTATTGTACCTCATCTCCTCTGGCGGGAGATTAATACTAGCAAATCTCTGCCTGAGTCACTATCATTTGTTCCTTGTCTATGACAGTAATCTCTTCTTATCTATTGTCTGAGTATGTGGTCTCTTCATCTCCTGTGATACCATCTTTCAGTTTAATCTTATTTTAAAGCTACAGTAACTGGGATTTATCATTTCAACCAAGAATAAACTCATGTCTGTATTAAGATGGAGTCTGTTCATTGCACAGAACCGGTCTGCTTGCCATGTTTCTTCATATACCTCAGTCAACTCTGAATAGTTTTCCCTTGCCGGGTGCCAGTGCCAGTTGTCACACTTACTATTGCCCTGGTTATTCAATTTGTTGGTTGCACATACAGTTAAATCTTCTGAGAATGTTTCCTCCATTCCCCTTTCTTGCAACACTCTGTCTCACCTCTTTGACCCTACTGACTAGCATCTTTGCCATGTCCTCTGGCATATATTGGCACTTCCATTTAAAACAAAATGCATCCACCACAATCCTGCATCCACCACAGTCCCTTGATGAATGATTTGTTCATTTCCTGTAATATCATATTGATTTTAAGCCAAGTGATAGCTTTTGTACAAATCCAGTCTCTTCTTTCTCACTTGTTTAAACTCTTAATGCTGTTAGTGACAGATTTTGTGATGCTGAAATGCTTTTTATTTTTTTTTTTTTGCCTTGAAAATGGCCTTCATGTCCCTCATATACTTTGCTAGCACCATTCTTACCTGTTACTGCCCTTCCTCTGTTTCTACCGATTCCAGCATTCTCAATGCGTGTACTTGTTTCCTCCTTCCCTGTACTGCACCTAAGCCATACCTCGTCCATCTTGTGCTCATCTTACAAAGACACCTACACTATTGTCTCCATTTTGTTTTCCATGTCTTCTACCTTATTGAATGTCTATCCTTGTCTAATTCATTCCTCCTCTCCTTGTGATATTGGCTCCTGCATGACTGCATTTAGTTCTTTCCCCTTTTCAGTTTCACTGCTCTTTGCATCTGTCCACCAACCACAACTTCCTCCTATTTGTTCTTCCTATAAAGCCTGCATCTTTAGTTCTCTACTATCACCTTTGGCTATGCTCCAAACTTGCATGATACTTCTCTGACAAGCTCTGTTTATGTTGTCCTGTCTTTTGGCATGCCCCATTATTTTCCCACCTGATATTGTCTGTCACCTGCCATATCTATTTCCATTCTATCCATTGTAATCTAATTAACCAGTCCTTTACTGTCTCCATGTCCTGTATTCTGCCTTCACACTTTCCCCCTCGGCAGAAAGTATGTCCTCTGCCACGCCATATCTCATTGAACAAAATAGCAGCTCTACATTCTCTGCATTTTACAAACCTCAGTATCTATTCTTGCTCAGCTTGTACTGTTTTTTTCCCTTCCTATTCACTGACCTCTCACTTCTATGTCTATTTATTTATTTATTTAGTTATCATCTTACTTTCTTGCTGTCTCTGCTTATATAGTTTTAAACATATATAGCTTTCTGCTCAAAGCTTTTTTCTAAACTATCTAAGCAATCCCAGACAGATGGCAAAGTGAAATGTAATTAAGGCTCAAGGACAGACTGTTATTATTTAATGTACCTTTAAAAGTATCAGGTGAGCCCACTTTTTTCTTCTGATGACAGCATTTTTCAGGGCATTCAGAAGGAATAAATTCACATCTTGCAATTTTCAGAAACTAAAGACTCATTAAGATGCAAAATTTACAAAACCAGTCCATTCTAATCTGCTTAATTTCATCAACTCTAATCATATCCTGACTAAAGAATGGGGTCCATTCCCATTGTGGTATTAGAAACCCAAACACTGGGAGAAATTAAACTCAGAAGAAAAATTCAAAAAACTCCAGGAAATTGAAAACCTTTAATAGTGTACCTTGCTCCAGTAACTACTACTAACTATAAATCAGATCAAATGAATCTAGCATTACTGCAATGCTGAACAAATCTATCAAATAATTCTGTAAATTCTACCACCTTAAATCCCTGCAACATAAATATCCTGTAGGCCAATAGAATATTACTTGGAAACCAGAAGTTGAAAGTAAATACTGTGGTATTTTAAGTCCCAAACATTATATGCTTTCTTGAAAAAAATATGTGGGTTGCCGTCCAAATGTAAACAAACAGCTTGGTCCATTATCTGTCCTAGTGACAACACTCATTTCTGGTATAAATTAAACAAACTCTGGTGCTGGAGTAATCTACCAAATGTTCTGAATCAGCCAAGCAAAACATACATTTTTACTATATCAGGCCCACTGCTCTGGCCTCAATCATTTCCTCTGTTTTTTTTCACAGGTACCTTCCAGACTTTGGTGGAATCTGGCTCCTACAGTTCTGATATTATGATCCTGACCTGGCCTTAAAATACTGCAAGTGCACACATAAATTATCTTGCTGTGGGTGACATTTTGTTAAAAGGATCAGTATCTGTTTTTGTAATATTGGTTTACTGTCTTATATAAGAGCTCTGTTTCTTACATGAGACATTACATCCATTTTCTTCTCTAGCACGTGCTGCCCCCAAAATTTATTCTTATCCATGTTTTCTACTTTTACCAGGCTTCAAACTGGTAAAAACGCCACAGTATTTTACAATATACCAAACTAACCTAGATCTTAATAAGTGCTTGAATCACTATATGAATAACATTTAGATATTGCTATGATTATATGCCTTAGATCTGTTTATAACTGTTATACACATTCATTTATATACTGCATTCAACTACTGACATTTGGCATCTGCCTATCACACTCCCTGACATCATGTACCAGGGCAATCACCACCTTTGTTCCAAACTAGCTACATGCCTGCCTGCAGCGTCATTATACTAACATCAGAATGTGTATAGGAGATGGTATCACAAACCTTGCTGAGTTTTTGCAAAGGTTAAACAATAATAATTGAAAGTTAATTACCTTTCTTATTTCGGTTTATAAAAAGAAAAGGTTTGCCATAAAAATTAGATGCACCGTTCTACTCAACCTTGGAAAAATAGATTTCTTAATTTGAAAAGAATTCCACTTTTCCTGAAGAACAGATATAAAAAAATTACAAGCCTCCCTTATACAAATGATACAGTATAGGCAAGTCCACTACAAATGATTTTAACAAGTGTTAAAATTGTTTGGTTGCATTTTTTGCCAGCATAAACCATTTGCATATTACTATATAAAATGGTTTCAAATACATAGACATAAAGTACTTTAGCAATTAGAATATCAAACTGTTTAGTATTCACTGTGTTTCATTAAAATTCTCTTTTCAAAGAGGAATAAATAATATTTAGCTTTCTACATCTAACAAAAAATATAGATTTTACACTGTATAAACTAAGACTCCATACACTGAATTTCAGGATGAAGTTAATGTTTATTAGCACTTGTCATATCAAAGATCAAGAACACAGTTGTATGATACTGAGTACAGTCTTTAAAGAATGATTGTTTTGTAAATGTTCTAATGTAACATAACTGAGCAAGAACATAGCTATAGACTAAGAGGATACAAATATTTCTCTATTCTGAATAATATAATTATTTGACAAGCTATAAAATCAGCTTGATCCATGGGCATTTTCAGATTAAGGGCTGTTAATTGTAAAGTGGGAAATTAAATGTATTTTATTTAATACATTTTCTTATTTTTCACCATCTTCATCCTGAAATGTAATTTGTTTTGCTAAGTGCTTTGTGAGATAGCAATGCAATAAAAATGAACTTTCATCTACTAATATATAAATGAATAAAAATTGAATTTGTATTTAAATAACTGTAGACCATAAATGCAGACATTTTCTTAAGAGAAAACAATATTAAACATAATAAATGTTTAAGTACGACAAGTAATTTGCATTGAATAGGGATTTTAAACACTGTATTTTCTTAAATAAATGAAAGAGAAATTCCAGTAATCATCTTGCTTTTATTTTTCAAGTACAACGGTACGCATCGCCATGGTAATACATCGGTCTGTGGCAATGGAATTTGGTGTCCTACACAATAACTCATTTAGTGCTTCCCAATCAATGATTATACATGACCATAATGGTGGTCACATAATGACAGCTTATAAAATTAAAGAGCAGTTTGACAGTTCTGAAGATGTCAATAAGGGAACAAGATTGTAATCACCCATAGGCACCTTGTAAAATGCATGCCTATATGCTCTGCTTTTTTTTAAGGTACCTTTGAATTTAGAAAACCAGGACAATAATCTGATACTTTAAATGCTGGAAAACATTTAATTGATAGTTTGTAAGATGTCATTTTTTAAAAAAATGTTCCCCACGCAAATTATTGCCCAGGGCACATGTCCCATTTGGCCCATCCTTACAATAGCTACATGATAAATTATCACAAATCAGTTCCTTTTATCTTTATGAAGAAGATGAAATTTGATATGCCATTTTTTGTCTTCCAGGAAATGCTAGACAGCTTATCAATTTTAAAACATTATATTACATTACCATACTTTTCAGATGGAGTTTGCAATAACAGTTCAAATAAGGTTAGCTCATAATCTACAGACTCTGCTGGCAGAATCTCATCTGAAAAGTGTTTTTACCTCATAAATGAAAGCAATATTTGCATATATTTATCACACCACTCAAATATGCCATCTCTTACAAGTGAATTTGTTTTGTCACATACGACAGTAATCAATGCAAGTTCTTTCCTGCCTCAGTACATTGTAAACAGTTTTTATCAGGCATGTGTTCTTTCCATTAAGTGTATCTGGACCTTATTTTTTGCCTTCTTTCATTAATTTTTCTATCTTTCATATGTTTTCTGCGTCACTCTATGTCAAACATGACAAGGCTAATCAAATTGGGTAGTTTTTTTCAAGAATAAAACAGCCAGGATATTCTGTTAGTGATCCTGATTTATCTTGCTTCATGTACATCACATTTACACTGCTGTGCAGGCTGTCCATCACATTTACACTGCTGCACCATCTGTCCAGCACATTTACACTGCTGTGCAGGCTGTCCATTACATTTACAATGTTGTGCAGACTGTACATCACATTTACACTGCTGCTGTACATCACATTTCTGCTGCGCAGGCTATCCATCACATTTACACTTCTGCGCCGGCTGTCCATCACATTTGCACTACTGCACAAGCTGTCCATTGCATTTACACTGCTGCGCAGAAAGTGTACATCACATTTACACTGCTTTGTGGGCTGTCCATCAAATTTACACTGCTGCATAGGCTGTCCATCACATTTACACTGCTGCGCAGGCTGTACATCATATTTACACTACTGTGGAGGCTGTCCATCACATTTACACTGCTGCACAGGCTGTATATCACATTTACACTGCTGAGCAGGCTGTCCATCACATTTACACTGCTGTGCAAGCTGTACATCACATTTACACTCCTGCACAGACTGTGCATCACATTTACACTGCTGCTGTACATCACATTTACAGGGCTGCGCAGGCTGTATATCACATTTACACTGCTGTGAAGGCTGTCCATTACATTTACAATGGTGTGCAGACTGTGCATCACATTTACACTGCTGCTGTACATTACATTTACACTCCTGCACAGACTGTACATCACATTTACACTGCCGTGCAGGCTGTACATCACATTTATACTGCTGTACAGGCTGTACATCACATTTACACTGCTGCTGTACATCACATTTACACTGCTGTGCAGGCTGTACATCATATTTACACTACTGCACAGGCTGTCCATCACATTTACACTGCTGTGCAGACTGCTTCACATTTACACTACTGCTGTATGTCACATTTACACTGCTGTGCAGGCTGTACATCACATTTACACTGCTGTGCAGGTGGCCCATCACATTTACACTGCTGCACAGGCTGTACACCACATTTACACTGCTGCTGTACATCACATTTACACTGCTGTGCAGGCTGTTCATCACATTTACACTGCTGTGCAGACTATGCTTCACATTTACACTGCTGCTGTACATCACATTTACACTGCTGTGCAGGCTGTACATCACATTTACACTGCTGCTGTACATCACATTTACACTGCTGTGCAGGCTGTACATCACATTTACACTGCTGTGCAGACTGTGCTTCACATTTACACTGCTGCTGTACATCACATTTACACTGCTGTACAGGCTGTACATCACATTTACACTGCTGCTGTACATCACATTTACACTGCTGTGCAGACTGTACATCATATTTACACTGCTGCACAGGCTGTCCATCACATTTACACTGCTGTGCATTCTGTGCTTCACATTTACACTGCTGCTGTACATCACATTTACACTGCTGTGCAGGCTGTACATTATATTTACACTGCTGCTGTACATCACATTTACACTGCTGTGCAGGCTGTACATCACATTTACACTGCTCCTGTGCATCACATTTACACTGCTGTGCAGGCTGTACATCACATTTACACTGCTGTGCAGACTGTGCTTCACATTTACACTGCTGCTGTACATCACATTTACACTGCTGTGCAGGCTGTACATTACATTTACACTGCTGCTGTACATCAAATTTACACTGCTGTGCAGGCTGTACATCACATTTACACTGCTGCTGTACATCACATTTACACTGCTGTGCAGGTGGTCCATCACATTTACACTGCTGCACAGGCTGTACACCAAATTTACACTGCTGCGCAGGCTGTCCATCACATTTACACTGCTGTGCAGACTGTGCTTCACATTTACACTGCTGCTTTACATCACATTTACACTGCTGCACAGGCTGTCCATCACATTTACACTGCTGTGCAGACTGTGCTTCACATTTACACTGCTGCTGTACATCACATTTACACTGCTGTGCAGGCTGTAAATTACATTTACACTGCTGCTGTACATCACATTTACACTGCTGTGTAGGCTGTACATCACATTTACACTGCTCCTGTACATCACATTTACACTGCTCTGCAGGCTGTACATCACATTTACACTGCTGTGCAGACTGTGCTTCACATTTACACTGCTGCTGTACATCACATTTACACTGCTGTGCAGGCTGTACATTACATTTACACTGCTGCTGTACATCAAATTTACACTGCTGTGCAGGCTGTACATCACATTGACACTGCTGCTGTACATCACATTTACACTGCTGTGCAGGCTGTACATCACATTTACACTGCTGCTGTTCATCACATTTACACTGCTGTGCAGGCTGTACATCACATTTACACTGCTGTGCAGACTGTGCTTCACATTTACACTGCTGCTGTACATCACATTTACACTGCTGTGCAGGCTGTACATTACATTTACACTGCTGCTGTACATCACATTTACACTGCTGTGCAGGCTGTACATCACATTTACACTGCTGCTGTACATCACATTTACACTGCTGTGCAGGCTGTACATTACATTTACATTGCTGCTGTACATCACATTTACACTGTTGTACATCACATTTACACTGCTGCTGTACATCACATTTAAACTGCTGTGCAGGCTGTACATTACATTTACACTGCTGCTGTACATCACATTTACACTGCTGTGCAGGCTGTACATCACATTTACACTGCTGCTGTATATCACATTTACACTGCTGTACATCACATTTACACTGCTACTGTACATCACATTTACACTGCTGTGCAGGCTGTACATCACATTTACACTGCTGCTGTACATCACATTTACACTGCTGTGCAGGCTGTACATCACATTTGCACTGCTGTGCAGACTGTGCTTCACATTTACACTGCTGCTGTTCATCACATTTACACTGCTGTGCAGGCTGTACATTACATTTACACTGCTGCTGTACATCACATTTACACTGCTGTGCAGGCTGTGCATCACATTTACAATGCTGCTGTACATCACATTTACACTGCTGTGCAGGCTGTATATCACGTTTACACTGCCGTGCAGACTGTGCTTCACATTTACACTGCTGCTGTACATCACATTTACACTGCTGTGCAGTCTGTACATTACATTTACACTGCTGTGCAGGCTGTACATCACATTTACACTGCTGCTGTACATCACATTTACACTGCTGTGCAGGCTGTACATCACATTTACACTGCTGCTGTACATCACATTTCCACTGTTGCACATCACATTTACACTGCTGCTGTACATCACATTTACACTGCTGTGCAGGCTGTACATTACATTTACACTGCTGCTGTACATCACATTTACACTGCTGTGCAGGCTGTACATTACATTTACACTGCTGCTGTACATCACATTTACACTGCTGTGCAGGCTGTACATCACATTTACACTGCTGCTGTACATCACATTTACACTGCTCTGCAGGCTGTACATCACATTTACACTGCTGCTGTACATCACATTTACACTGCTGTACATCACATTTACACTGCTGCTGTACATCACATTTACAGAGCTGTGCAGGCTGTACATCACATTTACACTGCTGTGCAGGCTGTACATCACATTTACACTGCTGTGCAGGCTGTACATCACATTTACACTGCTGTGCAGACTTTGCTTCACATTTATACTGCTGCTGTATATCACAATTACACTGCTGTACATCACATTTACACTGCTGGTGTACATCACATTTACACTGCTGTGCAGGCTGTACATCACATTTACACTGCTGCTGTACATCACATTTACACTGCTGTGCAGGCTGTACATCACATTTACACTGCTGTGCAGACTGTGCTTCACATTTACACTGCTGTTGTACATCACATTTACACTGCTGTGCAGGCTGTACATTACATTTACACTGCTGCTGTACATCACATTTACACTGCTGTGCAGGCTGTACATCACATTTACACTGCTGCTGTACATCACATTTACACTGCTGCTGTACATCACATTTCCACTGCTGTGCAGGCTGTACAATACATTTACACTGCTGCTGTACATCACATTTACACTGCTGTGCAGGATGTACATCACATTAACACTCCTGCACAGACTGTACATTACATTTACACTGCTGTGCAGGCAGCACTGGGAATTGTTGCTACTCAGATGTCCAGCAGTTCTGCTTATAAGATGCAGTTTGGATTTCCTATACATTTTTTATATTTTATAAGCATTTAATGTATCTTAAAGGTAGGTAGAAAATTGAATTCAAGTTCATACATACACAATATAAGAGGATTTGCTCAATCAACTAGGTGTCAATGTCTAGTTTATATGCATTGTATATGGCTAAGATTATCAGAATATCTCATTTATATTCTGCATTGAATTTACTGCCTATGTACTAACTGTCACACACAGAGCACCAACTTTCTCTTACAACCTTTTTAAAGATATCTCTGTATTTGACATTGTCAATATAATATATATATATATATATATATATATATATATATATATATATATATATATATGTGTGTATATGGTTTACCATTAGAATTTCAAAGGACTGTACTGTTGTCAAACACGGAAGTTCAAAAACGGTAATATCGAACACCAGAACCCAGAAACCAGCCTAGGAATGGGTTTTAACATGGATCGAGATAGGGGAAAGGTTTGTAGTTCGGAATAACACTGAACACCTATCTCGACCCATGTTAAAACCATTCCTAGGTTGGTCTTTGGTCTTTGATATTACCATTTTCGAACTTCCATGTTCGACGGAGTTTGCTTCAAAATTCTAATACTAAACCATATATATATATATATATATATATATATATGTATATATGTGTGTGTGTGTGTGTGTGTGTGTGTGTGTGTGTGTGTGTGTGTGTGTGTGTCTCCTGGACTTTAAAATCAAGTTAAATAAAGCTATTCCACACTGATTGAACTACCAGTTGTGGTAAAGTTAAAAATATTTCATAAGAAGGGAACCTTTCTAGCTCAATTTAACTTTTAGCAGATGTTTTAGGGTTTCATGTTTTCATAACTTGCTGTATACCTGAAAGAATCATCTGGACATTCAACTGCTAATTGTAGAGTGACTTATTAAATTAATGATAATTAATCACTATCTTCCCCTAAAAATAATTAACTGAAATTAGTATTCACCTAAGCAACACTCCCTGGTAACAAAACGTCCTCAGTAAGTCAATACAGAGTTAAAATAAGATTCTTCCAACTAGAATCTGAAACTGTTATCAAAGGTGTACTACAGCGATCCATTCTTGCACCACTCCTATTTTCTGTATTCATTAATAAACTTCCTTCTGACCTCCTCTGTTTGCCACTCGAACACAGATGACATTGTCATTAACTAATCAAGGTTGCCTCACCAACTTTCAATCCTAGCTCCACCAATGGTGCATAAACCATAAACTACTTCTCAATGCCTCCGAGACAAAGACTATGCTTTTTTGAACTCCACAGAAAATTTACCAAGCACCAACCATGCAACAGAATCATGGTCCACTTTCAAATGCCTCAGATGATGGCTTGATCAGTCTTTATTCTTCAAATTTCTCCATAGATTGAGAGCAAAAATAATATCTCTAGTCTCCTCTCCTCCTTTGGGACAAAAAAGAGCTCCAGTTTTCTATCCTAACCAGCCAGAACAGCCATAAGGAATAAAGTTCTATGCTAACTAGAATACTGACAATCCATTTTTGTATCTGCCTCTAAGAAAAAACATCACTGCACTCCAGACAACCTCAAACAGCATCTGCTGATTCATAACAAATCTGTATCATGCTAGAACAGCAAAGTCATTACCCATAAAACAAAGATCTAACTTACTTTTAGAATCCTGCCATTACAAACTACTCCATCTCTAGACATCTACTCCATGTACAAACACACACACACACACATATACACACACACACACACACACACACACACACACACACGTGCGCGCGCGCATGTATGTGAGTGTGTGTGTGTGTGTATGTGTATATATAAACATACTGTAAATAACAGTACCCTCACCTTTGGTGCTGGAGGACCAGAAGGCTGTGGATTCACCTCCCAATCCAAGTGACTGGATTGATGACACTGCAGTTTTGTCTTAGTGTCCCATATGCTTTGGTCAGTGGCAGTTCAGGTGGATGTAAAAGATCCAACTGCACCTACTGAAAATAATAGGGGTCCTTTATTATGTACAAGTAATTGCACATATTTACAAATGTATATGAATTCAATTATTAACATATTTGCATATTTACAAAAAAGTTATACATCCATTCCTACAAAATTCTCATCTCATATACTTATAGATACCCCCTACTTTATCCATAACCACCACTTAATTGTCCTTAATATATTTGGAATGACCCAATTGCCATTAAACATAATCTCATTTAATCTTTCATTCCAAGTAACACAAATAATACAACACTTTTTTTATCAATCTTTTATCGTATTCCTTATTTGAACCTTCATAAAATCCATATTCAATCATATCCATATTCAGTTTTTTTTATATTCTTGAAACTCATTCAAGATTTTCTTTTCTATTAACTTTCCCATAATTTTTCATCTCTTTTATGTTTCAGAAATACATGATCTGTAGTATCTAATTCATTACAAAAAGACATACTTTTATCTATTTTTATAAAGCATATTTCCTTTTACTAGCAATCTATTAATTTGTAATCTCCATAAAAATCCTGACATTCCTCATTTTTCATACACCAAGCATTTCTTTGCTTTATGGATTTCATTTTTTCTACTGTCAAATGCTTCCATGGATTAACATAATCATTTTCTATCATTATATTTTTATACCATATATTATTTTTCATATTTTCTATATTTAATTTCCACATCCTTATTTTTTTTCTTTATAGCCTTTTATTTCTTCATGTCCCCATTATATTTCTCTTTTATTCAGTCTTATTACATTCCATTCCCTGCTATATTTTGTCTTAAACAGCCTTGTTATGAAATCATTTTCATTACCATTTATCCATTTTAATACCCTATATAAATTTAAAGATGTTCCATAAATTGTAGGGTTCAATAAACCTAATCCCTCATCATCCCTATCCATATATAAAACTTCTTTTCTCATTGGCTTTAATCTAGAACTCCAAACAAATCTAAATATTAATTTAATAAATTATTTTTCCACAGATGAGCCAGCCAAATAATAAACAAAAATGCTGTAAGAAAATAGTTTAAAAACTGTTTCTATCATGCCTCAAGTATTTTGGAAAGAAATAAAGAGTACAGTAAGGGATGTATCCAATAACATTAATGTTTTGCAACATACTTGCAAATACTGTAAACATATTGCTGTATTGAAAGGTGATAGAAATTTCAACCTACAATGTATATTGTACTACTATGTATTTGTAAATCTACTGTTAGATATTCTATGTATGATATTCTATCTGTCTGACACTCTCAAATTTTGACATGATTGCTGCATGGCCTGGGTGATAGTTGAAAATCATCTTGTACCACACCACTTACCTGTTCATCAAACGGTAAATAAACAAGCAAATACAACAATAATTATTACTGTCCAAAGCAGTTATCTGTGATAATCAATGACCACTTTGCTACCACATTAAATCATGGACTACAGGACCTCTGACATCTAATCACTTGGCAAACCACTTTTTTGCAATAGCTAAACCTCTGCTTTAGGACATTTACTACCAGAACCATTACATACCTAGTAGAAAAAACTCACAGGCAAAATGAAAACTCAGCTTGGTGGATATCATACCTCTTTTCATAAACTTGTTAAGCCAATCACACTAACTTTTTAAGTTTTAACTAATCAGTTAAAGAAACCATTATGACCCTTTGCAAATCTAGATATATTTGCTAATTTATTTGAATGAATATTTATAATCAGGTGCTAGACTGTGCAAACAACTTGAGCTTTTTGTATTATGCTTTACCCGTCTTTAGGCCTAGTCACAGCACTCATACTGCAATTTATTAGGTTACTAATCACATCAACAATAAAACATAATGTATACGAATATGGATTACCTCATTCTAACTGGAGCAATGTGTGTGGATTCAGGAAGAGCTTTTGATACTGAAGAACATACACTATTGTTTGCAGCACAGTTGATGTCTAGCAGCCTATTTTAACAATTTTGCCTAATGTAAAAAAAAGAATTGTGAAAATATTCTTAGATTTAAAAGGATTCAGGGTTAAAAGCTGAAGAAGAGAAGCAGTCTAGTAGATATAAAAGTGAGAATAACATTTGAAGTCAATCTGAATGGAAGAAATGTTGTCCTTTCTGTTCATAAAAAAAAAAAAAAAACTATCATGTTTGGCAAAATATATTAGTGCAATAAAGGCATTCATAAACAGCAGAATGCACGAGGTACAGTTACAGAAACATTTCAAGGTTTTGATATGATAAATAAATCTATCCAGAAAAAATAAATAGTTTTTATTAACAGGAAAAGGGAAATTGATGATCTAGAAACCTATCACGTGACTGAAATGTACGACTCACTATTGTGCTCAAGTCTGTGCCAGGAAACGGTATAAGGAATTTCTTTAAAGATTTGATTAAGAAATCCTAAGAATTTTTCATGCGTTTTCTGCAGGTATCAAGCAGTTGCACTAAGTGTGGAGAATGGCTGTATGACAAAAGTTTGCTTCACACCTGTTTGTCACTACAAAGTATGAACACTAATTGGCAGATAAAGCAAACACAGGAAAATCAAAACTCATTTTAAAAACATTTGTTATGCGGGCATTGCCCCCTACCACATGACACGGAGGGCTGTCTGCATTCTTTGAAACTTACTTGACTAATATCAGCACTTCAGAGAGAGGAAATTTTCCAGGTACTGCAATATTGGAGTTTTATATACTGAAATTAAATTGCCTACCTGTGTTTACACTTTTTAGTGTCAAGTAGATGTGAAGCAAATGTCTATTTTTCTCTAGGGAGAACATAGGTTGAAGACACTTCACTACGCAAGTGTGCTGATATTAAAGTAATCCTTAAAACTGCTGAGTCCCTAAGAGTTGTTTCTATTAAATGGATGAATACAAAGTAATAGAATGCTTCTCTGATACTTTTTGCATAGGGTAATCTAAGAGCGGATGAAGACTGAATTATGATCATCATTTGCCCAAAGTTCAAACTGTAGTGAATCACTGCTCCTCCATAGGAAAGTCAGTGAGTTGTGCCAGCAATGTAACAGGTACAAGCAAGCAAAATCTCAGGGTAATGCTACTCAATGCTAGAAGTCTAAACCTCAAAATGCACTCACTCGAGGCACTCATTAAAATGGAGAACATCAACATCTGTGCAGTGAGAGAGACTTGGTTCAAGGCTCCAGAGAGCACCCCTGCATTACCAGGCTATAATTCATACCACACCTTTTGGCCACCTAACCTGGACCGAAACACTAAATGCAGAGGCATGTCCATATTCATTAAGGATATCCACACCTCCAGGCTAGTTGCTCAGCATAATGCATCCAAGATTATCCAAGTGCAACTAACTCTGGGCAAGACCGCAATCCAAATTGGGTTCCTATCTTGAAATTGAAAGTTACGAATGCCGAATACCGGAAGGCCAAACTTGGTAGTTCGAAAGGTGAGAATGTCAAAGCCGCAGAAACCCGAATTCTTTCCCAGAGAAAGAATTTGGTTGGATGTTTCTGCGGCTTCGGCATTTCCAGACCGTGTCAAGGTAAGTGCACAATTGGGTAGTGACGGACTTTAAGGTTAGGGTGTGGGTCAGGTAAGTGTGCAATAGTGACAGACTTTAGGGTTAGGGTGCGGGTCAGGTAAGTGTGCGATAGTGACGGACTTTAGGGTTAGGGTGCGGGTCAGGTAAGTGTGTGATAGTGGCGGACTTTAGGGTTGGGGCGCAGGTCAGGTAAGTGTGTGATAGTGATGGACTTTAGGGTTAGGGTGCAGGTCAGGTAAGTGTGCGATAGTCATGGACATTAGGGTTAGGGAGTGGGTCAGGTAGGTGTGGGGTAGTGACGGACTTTAGGGTTAGGGCTGGGTTAAGGATAGTGCATAGATAGTGGTGTATGTTAGGTTTAGTGTAGGGTTTGAAGGTGTTTGGTGTGATTGTGTTATGTGTGTGTTTTTCAGAATAGTGAATTTTTCCCTGGGAAAAAATTTGCTGTTTTGAAGTTTCAGTGTTATCCAAATTCAATCTTCCAAGTTCGAACTTATGGTGTTCGACATTTTGAAAGTTCAATTTCATAATATAGACCCTCCAAATTGTAGTCTGATACAGATCCCCCACCATGCCCCAGGATTCCCACTCCTCATTCCTTGATACACTGGAAAATATTAGGGTACAGCCTATCACCCTAATAATGGGCAATTTCAACTACCCCACCATTAATGTACCAACTCTTGTGTTCAACGTTTTCTGGAATTCATAAATTCCAACACCTTGGATCAACTTATCCACACTCCAGCCAGGGGCAGCAATACCCTAGACCTGGTCATTACCAACATGGGTGACCGGTGTTCTACACCAGAGGTCAATTCCTTGTTGGTCAGATCCTACCCCAAGCTAATCACCCCAGACATCCACATCCCATCCCCACCCCCCATTAGGGAAACCACCGTAAAAATTTTCTCCAAAGCCAACTTTATGCTTCTTAAGACAGAAGTGGCAAACTTCATGACACCCATGCTGATGGACAATAGAGGTACAACTGCTGAATCCTATACAAATGCACTTCATAAGCACTTACATGAATGCATGGCTTGTGCAATCCCTAACAGAACCAATATACTATCCTCATAAACAAACTCTACAACAGAAGAAAGAATCTTTTGCAAAAAAGAGTACAATCCCATGACTGGAGGAACTCCCTGGTCAGCCTCAGTAGGAAGCTGAGATCCCTCATAAAATTCTCCAAAGCTAGTTATGAAAACAAAATACCACCGATTCTAAAGACAACCACAAAGCATTCTATAGCTATGTCAAGAATCTCAGTGGCAACACTCAGATTTGCTCGGAGTTACAGCACAATGGCACTAAATATACAGAACCAACTGATATTGCCAACAGCCTGGCAGATAGGTTCAGTGCTAACTTTACCCAGTCTCACCCCCTAAAGGGCCCATCTCTATACCGGAAGAATGCAGAGTTCTTGTAATCATGGCTGCACAGGTAAAAAACACACTCTCCAAAGCCAAGAACACAGCATTCATGGAACCTGATAACATCCCAGGCTGCGTACTACTGTACTGGCACCCCACCTAAGTATCATGTTCAATCATAGCCTCACCTCAGGCTTTGTGCCCACTGAATAGCACACAGCAACGGTTATTCCACTCCATAAAGGGGGAGCCACCATGGACCCTGGGAACTAGTGCCCCATTAGCCTGATGAGCCTGGTCTGCAAGGCTATGGAATGTATCATCATGGAACTTATAAACAATGACAATGGTAATCTCCAAACTGCGGATCCTACCCAGTTTGGGTTTATAAAAGGCAGATCATGTCTCCTAAACCTGATAGACTTCTTTGAAGTGGTCACCAAAGCCGTAGATGAGGGTAAGATGGTTCACACAGCCTATCTAGATCTCGCTAAGGCTTTCAACACCATCCCCCACTCTGGAATTATAGATAAACTCACTAAACTAGGTATAAATCCCTATGTCACAAGATGGGTTGTCAATTGGCTAACTGACAGAACCCACACTGTGAAAGTAGCAGACTCTAAATCCAACTTCAGAACAGTGACAAGTGGAGTACCGCAGGATTCAGTCCTGGGTCCTCTCCTGTTTGGTATCTACTTCTCTGAAGTACAGGCTAACACAGAAGGTCTTTGGCTAACAAAGTTCACAGATGACTGCAAACTAGGAGCCATAATCAAAACTCCTAACGATGTGGACATCCTACAAAAGGGCCTCACTGAGACAGATGCCTGGTGTCAAAACCATGGCCTCAAGCTCAATGCCAAAAAGTGCATTGTCATCCCTTTTGGTAAAAACTCTGTACCCATGAACTACCACATAGGCGGTAGTCTACTTAACACTGAAAGTGTGATAAGAGACCTTGGAACACAGGTGGACAGTAGTCTCTCCTTTGATAATCACATCACCACAGTAGTCAGGAAATCCTTCTACATGGCACACCTCATCACAAAAGGTTTCTCATCCAGGAAAAAAGAGGTCATTGTTTCCCTCTACTCATCACTCATTAGACCCATTATAGAGTACAATGCCCCTTTTGGTATGTACCTCACAAGACATCTGCAACAACTGGAAAGACCGCAGAAATACCTCACAAAGAGGATTACTGGCCTCAAACAGATGCCCTACGCAGACTGTCTCAAAAAACTCCAGCTTTACTCCATCATATATCGCCTACTCAGAAGAGATCTCTGCCTAACATACAAAGCTATGTCAAACCCAGAGCTGTTGGACATGCTTCACTTAAAGAAATCCCAATCCATCCGAGCTACGTGCTCTAGGGACCTAAACCTTGTCACCACAATAAACAGAACATGCTGGAGGGATAGATTCCTGTCCCAGAGACTTCCCATACTCTGGAACCAACTACCTATCTATATCAAACAAAGCTCCTCATTAGCACTCTTCAAGAAGAATGTTGGTGATTGAATGGGAGATAGGAAATTCACCCAGGGGATCACTTCTGTGGCTCTGTTTGTCAGGGGTACAGGGAAATAATTTTCTTGGGTGGCGAAACCAGGGTACTGTTTGGCTAGGCTTATATAGGCCCTAGGACCAATAGCCTAGTACCTACCTATGAACCTATAAACTTATGATGCTTTTTTGGGAGCAATTTTGCCTTTCTTCAAGTTGATCCAACTGTGGAATTAAGTTTTTTTTTTTTTTGGGGGGGGGGGGGGCTTGATTGTCAACAAATAACAATTAAAAAGTGTTTTTTGGCTGCTTTTTTTTTCCTTCAAGGAATGGAGTTTCGGGATTCCACCCTTTAGCAGTTGAATTTGACAACTCAGTATGGAAGTTTTTGCATATTGTGAGGATTATCTAGCTTTAAAATTAATCCAAGGAATCAGCTGTTAAGCAACCACTAAGTAGCCAAGCACCAACAAGAAAAAAACTTGAACGCAGGTTTATTTAGTAAAATAAAAAGCGTTTTCGCTGCTAACCAGATACAGCAGCTTCTTCAGAAACATAGAAAAAATAGTAAAAGCATGCTAAAAGTTTTAAATATCCTAAGGAGGTGTGTCAAGAAACATCACTTCCTGGTAAAGCGCTAAACCCAAAAAAAAGTTAATAAATCAATACACATGTCAGTCAAATACCATAAACATATTAATAAAAATATTACTAAAAGTTTCTTTCACATGAATATCTCCTAAAATTATTAATTATAAATCAATTACAAATTAGATGTCTCATGTTTTATGCTTAGATAACTGTCTTGAAGGAGAATAGTCATACCATTATTAAATGAAACTACATAATAATACTATCAAGATTTATACATGTAATAAAAATTTAATAGTTAAAAATGAAAATATGTATAAACCATGTGCAGTAACATATACTAAAATATGTACAAAAATACCTAACTTCAACAACAAGCTTTTACCTAGAATAGCTTCTCATTTTAAGAACTGCTGAAATATTGCAGTTCTCATTTAAACCAGGATTATTAAAAGCGTCAAGTTTTATTTGCCATTCAAGTTCACGTAGTTCAAGGATGAGTGGCAATGGACCACCTCTAATACTACTAGGTAGATGGTCTATACCCACAAATGCAAATTTATGGTTTGGGTAGCTGTGGATATGTTTAGCAAGAGCATTTTCTAATTTATGATTCCTAATAGCGTAAATATGCTGATATATACGCTGGCGAAACTTCCGATCCGTCTTGCCAATGTAAAATGCTGAACAGCATTCACAAAGGGCTACATAAACAATGGATCGAGTATCGCAATTAATTTTGTGGTTAATGTAATATTTTCTCTTCCTAACATAAAAAGATTCACCTACTTTTATGAAGTTACACAAATTGCACAAATTTGTAATTGATTTATAATTAATAATTTTAGGAGATATTCATGTGAAAGAAACTTTTAGTAATATTTTTATTAATATGTTTATGGTGTTTGACTGACATGTGTATTGATTTAATAACTTTTTTGGGGGTTTAGCGCTTTACCAGGAAGTGATGTTTCTTGACACACCTCCTTAGGATATTTAAAACTTTTAGCGCACTTTTACTATTGTTTCTATGTTTCTGAAGAAGCTGCTGTATCTGTTTAGCAGCGAAAATGCTTTTTATTCTACTAAATAAACTTGCGTTCAAGTTTTTTTCTTGTTGGTGCTTGGCTACTTAGTGGTTGCTTAACAGCTGATTCCTTGGATTTGTTTCGTTGGTACTTTTTCTATTCCAGTTTGATTTGTGTGTAGCTTTAAAATTAAATGTAAGGTCTTGGTGTCACCTCAAGGGTGGCATATCTGGCCAGAATGGTGATAATATGGAGACAACACTGTTATAATTGGGTTACCAAATGAAGTAAAATTTATTATAAGAATCAATGGTCAACTGAGAAGTGATGCAGAGCTCAACCTAAAAGTAGGAAAAATGAAGGATTCCATGAACAGGAGCTTAACAAGAGATTAAATTTAAAGGGGAATATTCTTACAAGAATTTGTATACAAATAACAAATAGACAGTGGGGGTATATGGAGGTTGACAAAAGTGAGGAGAAAGAAGCAATCCCAAGCAGAGGGAAATGAATGGATTATTAAAAAACACACAGTAAATCAATGAACTAATTCCCCCAAAGGATAAAAGAGCCTTGGCCGAGATAAAAAGGAAGTCTGTTTTCTTCTTTGAATCCATCAGAATTGTCCTTCAAAGAGAGAAAAAAATAGGTATCATGTTTGGAGTAAGATCTAAAAGGACTCAGAATGTTTTGACAAGTTCTTCGGAGACAAACTGGACTATCAGGCTAGATGCCTTGATAAGACCCAGATAGATGGGGGGGGGGTGACCAGATTAAAAGAAGAATCAATTGATCACTATAAAGTAATGGCAGTAGTGTGTGTACAACGAGATTTATGTGTGTAGTTTACAAGCGTTACTAAATACCTTTTATCTTGATTGGAAGAGCTCTTACCAGAAGAGATGGGAGTCTTCCCATAACAAGTGAATTTGCAGCTATTACTGAAGTGAGCTAAGAGTGGAGTTGTAAGGTAAAAACCTCTGGTGGACATAAATCAGGAACTCTTGCTGTTGTTCTTGCTGTAGTCAAGCATCACACGTGGGCTACACTTCAAAGGATTGCAGTGATTATTCTGGAGAATTCAGAAATGAAGATATGGAGTTCAACTTCACTTTTCCTCCACTAAGTTACCTCTTCAGATTCTCAATGTTCAACATTTTCTAAATTCATAAATATGTTGAATACTGTAATAATTGCCTTGATTTAATATGAATGTAATATAATTATCAGATGCACATGTAATTGTTAATGTATATTACCTAATATCTGTTCATGCAATTACTGAATGTCTGTTTAGAAATGTTTATAATATGTCAGAAGTTTTCTCCCCTGAGTTCTACTGAAAAGTGTTTTTTGACTAAACCCAGTCAGACAAACCTGGAAGACAAAAGTAAACTAAAAAAATGTGTTTTGTGATTTGAACATAAATGTGTAAAGATATGTGTAAGGTTTGTCAGTCATGAGTACATATGGTCATGTGTTGTAAACATTAAAAAGAAGGTGAAGTACAGTAGAGGGTGTAGACATATCTGAAGAGGAATGGAAAGAGGCATTGAGAAGGTATGATAAATTAAAAGCTGTACCAGGTATATGGTATCAGTATATGACAGAAACATCAGTTAAATAGATATTGGAAGTTGGGGGAGGGTCAATGTTGGAAATGTGAAGAAGAAGAAGAAGAAGGAACTCTACATATGTTTTGGGAGTACCAAGCATTTAAACATTTTGAAAATAATTGACTAGAGGAATGGAAAATAGTCTATTAGAAATGAGTCGCAAAACATTGGAAGGTTATTCTTTGGTGTTTAGGTAGAGAGGAGGATGGAATTAGAGAGCAGAAGAAAGTGCAGTTCTGTATCCGTGATGATGGGTAAAGAGTGTCACAGCTAAAGACTGGATGGACTAGATAGGTCGTAGAAAAGAGATGGTGACGGTTGCTAATATGAGAATATATGGGCACAGAGAAGATCAGGGAGCTTAGGAAAAGTAAGGAAATATAAGGAAGGAACAGGTAAAAGTACCAGACACATATACTAGACAATAATATTTATTAGTGGGTTATGCCAGTTTCAAGGAAGTACATTGGATGTTATAATTTATGTTCCATGTTACATTAGTATATATATATATATATATATATATATATATATATATATATATATACACTATCAAGTGGGGTGGGACATGTGTATTAACATTACTGTGTTGAAATTCAAAAAGAAATGCCATGTTAAACATTGTTCTACAAGATTTATTTCTGTATGTATTATTATTACTGTACAACAAGCTCTGACAAAATAAAAAGAAAATGTTTTGATGTTTTTGAGCAAGGATGGTACTGTATGCTCTAAAATGTTCAATAAAAAGAATATAAAACAAGAGAATTTGTGAGACTGTATGTGTTTAAATAGAAGTGATCCTAGGAGTAGATCAGCTCTATGTTTGACAGTTAGGCTGACTTTGGAAAGGGTGATGCAGCAGTGCTCATGAAAAGGAAAAACTTTGTGAAAAAATTGCATATGGTGTTTTCAATGCATTTCAGAGTCAATGAGATTGTTTTTTTTCTTGGAGGCTGTGGCTGTAACAGCATAATTACTGGTTCCCTCTCAGAATATAAAATTGCATATATTGGGGTACCATGGGGACTGGTGCTGGCCCTATATTGTTTGTCATTTATTTTGCAGGCATCAAAACCAATATATCAGAACTGGTTGACCAAGTTGGGAGGGTGGCCTATTGGTTAAGGTGTCTGCCTTACAAGCAGAAGGTGCGGGGTTTGAGTCTCACAAGAGATAATTGGCTAGGCTTAAAATGGCTCGCAAGGGCAGTTAGCTTAGTACTAACCTATGAACCTATAAGTTTGCTCATAATTGCAAGTTCGATGCTATTATTCATTCACAAACTGATTTTAGACATGTTCGTCAAGGGCTGCAATATGCACGTACATGGATGACTCAAAATAGTCCCAAGCTAAATGTAAAAAATGTAGCATAGTAATGTTTGTTAAAAAGCTGCTCCCACCTCCTATTGAATAATGGCAAGCTTTTTAGTTAGACATGGTTGTAAGAGGTTTGGGTACTGATGTGCACACGTGGACAACTCTCTCTCTTTGTGTTTCTACCAGAGTCAGGAAATCCTTCTATCAGGTCCATTTAATTTCCAAAAGATTATCTTCAAGATTCAAAGAAATCATCCTATTGTTTCAGTTTTCCCTTGCTAGACTGATAACTGAATACAGCGCCTTCTTTGATATGTACAAATCCAAGCATTTTCCTCAACTGGAATACCCCCAAAGACTTCAACCTAAAAAAACTTAAAGGTCTTAAATGCTTCAAATATCACAAAAGATTAGTACTCTTCTTATACACAGTAGCCTAACATCTGCTCTGATGTGATAATGTATGCCTCGCTTTTTTGAGCTATGAAAGAACCCATCCCAACTGGCCTCCTATGTCTTCACAAAACAAGCAACTCTGCTAACAATCGCACTAGAGAAAAAAATCTACTACACAAAATAAACAAAACTCACTAGAGGGATATTTCCTAAGTCAATGCATTCCTAGCCTGCAGAATACATTACCACTGCAGGTCAATCAAGGTTCTACTTTATTTATATTTACAAGTCTTGATATTCAGATGGGTTGAAAAAATTCACTCCAGGGTTATTATGTATGACCCTTGATTTGGAAGGTCAATACCATAACGCTCTTAAAAAGTGTAGCAATAACTCTTAAGTGTGCCTAAGTGTATATGGATAGGCACCTTCATTCATTTATGTGTTTATTTACTTGGTTTGCTTATCTTTTCATATTTAACTAGGTTTCAAGTGTCTATACTTTTGAAAATGTGTATAGTCATTAGCAGATGGTAACAAAGTTAAAAAAGTGATAAATAGAAAATATGAGCTACAACCAGAATGAGGCCTAAAGCAGTGCCAGTAGCGCAAAAGTCAGCATACTCACGTTTGGTGCAGAAGGCTGTGGGTTATATTTTCCCACAAGATAGCTCACATGCTGACACTGCTGTGTGGCATAAGGACTGTGACAACCTTAATAAATTCAAAACTCAACTTCATTCTTACCGCTATCTAAACAGGAAATGCAACTGTACTCTTTCACCCATTCCTCTCAAGCTCTCCTCTCCCTTTACTCCAGGCTAACCTTCTTACCATCCTACCCTCACTTTAAATTGTTGATTATATATGTAACCAAACAGCAAAATCTAGCCACGATACTATATGCCTGTTATTACTCCTGAATCTAAACTGTTTATTTTTTCTCACTCCTTTGAATGCTACTTGTTGCTTGCAACCCTAACTTCCTTTATAATTAATCATGCAATTAAACTTTGTATTGTGGAGCTTTTCTCCCCATGCCATCACTGAAAGTATTCATGTAATTAAACTTTGTATTGTGTAGCTTTTTCCCCCCAAGCCTCCACTGAAAGTAGGTTCCCTAAGCCCAGTGAACTAAATTGTAAATATTGTTTTTTCTCTTTTTTCTTTAGAATGCTACCTGTTGTTTGTAATTCTAACTTTCTTTGCAATTAATCATGTAATTAAACTTTGTATTGTGGAGCTTTTCTCCCTGGGCCTCCACTGAAAATGGACTCCCCAGGCCCAGTGGGCCTCCCCGGTCATCAAACTGGAATAAATAAATAAATAAATAATAAATATTGTACATATGTTCTTACTATGAAAATTCCTTGCACAAATATTGTACCTTTGCTTACTCCATGAAAGTGCTATACTCACATATTTGTACTTCAGCTTTGTACTTCTAACTTGTTATACTTTTCTATAGCATGTTTCCTAACTGTTGTTATCATTTACACTTTGTAACCTAAAATTGTTACCATGAATTGCTCTTTATTGCTTAACTGTATGGAGCTTTTCTCCCCAGGACTCCACTTAAAACGGACACTAGCTGTCCAGTTGGACTATCCTGGTAAACAAATGTTAAACAAATAAATAAATAAATAAATAAATAATTGACTGCAAAGGAAAGAGAATACATAGTAAAAAGGACACTGCTTGTCATTTAACACACAGGTTACAGGAAATTATGAAATTTTACTATCAGAAAACCTTCAGTGTACAGAAAAAAGGCATCATTTTTCCAACAGAGAATGTAGAAAAAAAGGCAAGGGGCAGATGAAAATGAAGAAATCAAAATTGAACTTGGAAGGATAGAAGAACATTACTTTAAGAAAAAAAGAAGAGGAAGACAAATGTTGACTACATGGCTCAAGCTGTGGATTTACTATCCCAGCTGGATGAGAATTTAATACACAATTAAAACAGTGGGATTAATAAGACTAATGGTGATGAAGATCTATCCTTCTAAACAATTGATAGAGGAGATATTATTGTATTAAAAGTTGAAGATTCATTAGAGCTTGGCCAGCAAAGATATTCTTATAATTGGAGCTTCAGTTTTTAGAGGAACTGATACTTATATTTGCAAAAAAAGATAATGAACATGAATAGTGTTATGCTTGCAAGGAGCAAAAGTAGAAGATGTGAGGCAAGCTTTGGAATGCTTTAATGTAAGGAAGTATGGATCTGTTTTTATTCATGTTGCTACAAATGATGGCATCCGCAAGGGTTCTATGACTGTTAGTAAGGAACTGACAGCCCTATTAGTATAGCTCGTACTGGTGTTCTGACATATTTTTCATAAATCACCTACAGAAAGGATAGTCAGGTCACTGTGAATGAAAACATTTTTGGGGTAAATACCTACATGAAAAAAAATGTCCTGTTTTAAAAAATGAAAACGTGTAGAGCATCCGAGCCTAGTTTTGGGCACATGTGTTCAGACGGGATGGCTTGCATTTGTCAAGTTCAGGGAAGAGAATTTTTGCAGCAGATATTTTGCAATATTTGACAAACACTAGGCAGAATTTTTGCCAGGTCAGAAATTTATCAGTTCACAGATAGCAACATCTGATGCATCTCTGATAGTTGTTAATTCTAGGAGCATTAATAATATTTTTTTTACTTGGAAAATTTGCTACGTTCCCACAACATTGATGTTGTTATTGTTTGTGAAACATAGTTAAAGACCAATGACTGGAAACCAGTTCTGTCAGGGTATAAATGTTTACCGTAACAGACATTCTAACAAAAAAATCAGGAGGAAGTGTTATGACAGGGATTAAAGATAATTATGGAACCTGTGATTATTACATGTTTAATGATAACACCAGTACTATAGACTGTCTAACTGTGACAATAAAGACAACACTGGGACATATAACAGTTGTTGGAGTGTATAGACCACCAAAGTCAAGTGCAGAAGACCTAGAAGTATTCATGCATTTCTTGCATGAAACACAGGACGGAAGAATAATATTAGCTGGGAAATTAAATTTATCAGAAACAGACTGGAATAATATTGATTCAACAACATTAATAATTAAATTATTTATAATGTATATTCCAGAACAACAATTATTTCAGATTGTGAAAAAAACTACCAGGGGACGGAACATACTAGACATTGTTTGTGTTCCTAAAGAAGTTACTGTTCCTTCAAGTCAAGTTTTTCCACCATTGATGTGCAGTCATCATGGGGTTATAAAGGTTAATTTGTTGTTAGATAATTCTGCCAAACTGAAGTGTGAACTAATGTACAGAAGGTTAATTACAGATTATATGTAAGCAAAACAGTCACAATGTAAAACTAAGTGGAGTGAGGTGCTCAGTCGAAAAACTACAGATGGAATGTGGAAAGTTTTGAAGGAGAAATTGTTTGAGTGCAAAAAATCAAAAACATGTTTAACATCAGGATCTAGGCATACAACTTCAGGAGGATATATTTCCATAAGAACAAGATATCTTAAGGTGAGATACAACAAATATATGAAATGGAAGACAGGTTGAACTACAACTTTGAAAACTGAAATAAACAAACTGGACAAACAGATTAAACATAATGTGAGACAAGATCAAGAAAAATTTGAAAAAAATGTATATAAAAATATTGAGCATAACAGGAAACCTTTTTACAGATACAAAAGATGTGGAAGGAGTAAAGACACACAAATTGATAAACTGTGTAGATTCTAAAATTTATTCTCAAACACAGCTGATTATAGATATATTTACAAAATCTTATGCAAAACAGTTTGGCTCCAATAAAGGGGTCATAAGCTGTCATAGTGACATCCTGGTAACCACAGATATTGGAATCAAATTAGATTATATTGAAAAAGAACTGCGCAAACTGGATCCAAACAAAGAACAGAGAGGAGACAGAATTAGTAACAATTACCTGAGAACACTTCAGCAGGAACGTACAGTACCATTGTATCTATTATTCACTATGTCATATAAATTTACTGTACCACTGTATCTATTATTCACTTGGCCATATAAATATGGGGAGATTCCTCAAGATTGGAGACATGCACTTATTAAACCTGTCTTCAAGGGAAAGTGGAGTAGGACAAACCCAGAGTCATATAGACGCTTAAGTCTACCTTCATGTTTTGGAAAAATAACAGAGAAGGTAATATTGGATAAGTTATTGTCAGAACTGGATAGGTTGGGACTTGAAACCATATATCAGCATGCATCATTTGAAAATAGATGTATTACTACCTGTAACATGATGTTCTATAACAGTATAATAACAGCTATGAATGCAAAATTCTGCTGTGATATAATTTATATAGATTTAACTTCAGCATTTGACAGGGTCATGCACAGAACACTGATCAATAAATTAGTACAACTAGGTATTGATGTACTTTTGATGAGATGAAAAGCTGCATGGCTTACAAACAGGACATGGCAAGTATCATACAGCAACTGAACAGGTGAAATCCTTGGTTGCAGTCAGGGTGTCCCACAGGGCTCTGTCCTAGGCCCGTACTTGTTTAGATTGCATCTTTGAGACCGAACTTTTTCACCTGAGGTGTTCTATAATCTATATGCAGACGACCAGAAATTGGGTAAACTGAGTACATATGTTACAGATAAGGCATGTCTGCAAAGTAACTTGCCTAAATTGACCATTTGGGTACAGGAGAATAATATGCTGATAAATACATCAAAAACTAAGGACATGAGATTTAGGAGACATAAATTGAAAGGTGAATATTTAATACAGCACACAGTGATTGAATCTGTAGACTCATTTAAGGACCTGGGTATATGCGTAGATTCAGCTATGAGTTTCTCTAATCATATTAGCCATTCGGTTAATGATAATTATAGAACTATAGGTCGTATCAAAAGATTTATAAAGTCTAGGAAATCAAAAATGATGATTGTTTGTTAGTTACATTAGACCCAAATGTGAGTACGGAATAAAAATATGGAAAGCCTATAAGAAAACAAGCATGAGTAAACTGGAAAGAATACCGCGGAAATATACCAAGGGTATCTATGGATGTGAAATTTTAAGTTATTATGACAGACTAAAATATCTGAACGTGCACAGTGTTTTTTATAGATATCTAAGATGAGATCTTTGTCAAGTACATAGGGCATTTAGAAACAAGTGCCTCTGGGAATGTTTGGGGTTATCAAAAAGTACTAGAGAACCATTAGACAAACTTTGTAGAAGATTCTATAGGAATGAGAAGTGCTCTAATTGGTTCTCTGACAGAGTAGCTGATGCATGGAACAGACTACCAAATTACATTAAAGCAAATACTAGTTTAGATATTTTTTAAGAACAGCCTGGACACTTATTATGGGAACAAGTGTCTGGGTATATTGACAAGCTAAAAAGGGATTAATTCCCATGCTTGAAATATTTGTTTGTTTGTATGTATGCATGATGAACATATACTGTTGGTCATGAAACACACTGAAGTCATAATTTTATAGAAACACAAGAGTTGCCCAACATGAACAGAAGAAAACAAAAATGGTCCACTTGACTTTTTGCAATATGCATACACTGTTTGCAGTTCTGAGCAAAAAGTATCCTTTATTTAGCGAAGAAATATGATTATTACTGAAAACAATATAACACACAGTCACTAAATTCTTAACAGCTACATACTTATTATATATATGACTCTGGAGTGTCATGTTTACCATACTTTCATGTCGTTCAATGTTTTGTAACCCCTTATCAACATCTAAAGGGTATCTCTGGTTGTAAGTGTGTTACATCACTTGGAGGGAAATCTATTGTAGAGTCAGAAAATTGTAAACTTCATTGTGGAGATTTATCATTATGTTTTAATTTTTATTTATTTTTTTTTTAGATCTGTCTTTATTTGACTGGTCTTTGTGAGCCAAAACAAATCACAAGGGGCACTTCTGTTTCCCTATGTAAATTCCACATCACTGTATTAATCTGTCGATTCTTGTTTATACTTCCTAATCTTATGCATATTGCAATATTTAACCTATTTGTTCCGCTATTGTTAAATACCATTAATAAAGACCATTATATAAAGGATGGTTACCAAATGTATGGACATTTTCCAGGTTTCTTTTTTTGTTTGATTCCAAACACAATGTCCTGATAAAAATACATTTAAGACTTGAACAAACAACTTAGAAGCAGATTTTAAATGGCATACCACTTGGATATAAAGGTTTTTCTCATGGTTGACATTAAGTATATCAAGGTGTAAATTTTGGAAATAATTTCTTCTGATGTTAGCTGTTAATGCAGAAAACGTATTTTGAACCAAAATGTTTCATGCCTTTCAACTTGGTACTTATCCTATCACAGGTCCTGTTGCTTCATTTCCTATATTTTTCAACAACAGCTCATGATCCTTGTCATGAATAAGCTGAGCCACAAAATGCAAATGTTTATGAGGTACAACACTATCAAAAGATATATAATTTTTTGTCAGCTGATACCCCTTATATCTGAGATCAGCACCTATCCTGATATTCAGAGCAAACAGTAGGGTGCGTGAGTCTGCAGTGGTGAACGCAATCCATATATTCACAAATCAACAGAAGAAATGAATTGGACACATAAACTGTATAAATCCTTTATTTCACATTTACACAGACAGCGAACAATAGGACCTTGGTTTCACCTATTGGTCATTTAAATGCTTGAATGAATACAATACTCAAGATTAGTAAAGTATCACTTCTGAAAGTCAGAACTAGGTTTCTCATGAACATTTATGTTAACATGAAAAAGACTAACTTGCAATACATGCTTATCTGTTACTGCTACACTTTTCAAATGCTATACCTTCCTTGTGCTACCACAAAACTACATTCAGTTGCAAGTCCAGATAATATTCAGTTTGTCATCTCTCTCTCTCTCTCTCTCTCTCTCTCTCTCTCTCTCTCACACACACACACACACACACACACACACACACACACACACACACACACACACGTATATATAAATATATGGTTTATTATGAGAATATTGAAATTAAGAACAGATGTCTTCAGCTCTTCGATTCAGATGTTCGACAAAATGCATATTAATGAGGACATAATGTCAAAGTGCATATAGCAAAACATTCAGACTTTTGGCATTATGTTTTGCACTTCTCTACTACATATCATGGACTGTAATGATTTGCAGGGGGGCAATACCCTCCACACTCCCTGCAAATAATATATTCCAACTGCGAGATCACACTACAGTGGGGAAAAGGGTAATTTCCTGCACCCCACTGGACCGTGATCTGCAGTCATAACTTCGATTACATATGTGTGAATGCACAGTGGCATTCGCTAAACTGCACACTTGCAGTATTGCAGGTCAGCGATATGGGAATCAACCACATGATATGTGTGTGTGTGTGTGTGTGTGTGTGTGTGTGTGTGTGTGTGTGTGTGTGTGTGTGTGTGTGTGTGTGTGTGTGTGTGTGTGTGTGTGTGTGTGGTTTTTGGTCGATTTCCATTTGGTTGACTTTTCTTCAGTGCGTGAATAGAGTGAATGCTTGTTTGTATGAGATCATGTGGGTGTGACTTTAGAATGCTTTAATGTGTTGGTTGTATGATTGCATGGGAGAGTTTGGCTGAGGTTAGTGTTAATAGAGTTTGTTGTATTTATGAATGTCTGCTTTGTTTGTGGAGGATGTTAGAGGATAGTTGCAGTTTTATCAGTAATCAAATACTTCTTTAATTTCCAGTATCTGTTTGTGTTAAAATACCGTTAATAACAGTAGTGTGTGAATTCTAGTAATGTTTGTGAATGTGTTTTGTGTGGTGTTGAATGAGTAAATGCAGTGCCTGGGGAAGAGGTTTGTATGTATGTGGTAGGTATGTTCATTTCATAGGCTCATAGGAGTTTACTAGGCTATCGACTTGGAGGTCATTTCAAGCCTAGCCATTTCATCCTAATGTAATACCACAGATACACTAGTCAATACCCAGGGTTGCACTTGTTAATGACTACCCATGTCCAGGAGGGTTGTGGGCACTGTGCCTAGTAAGAATTTCCAGTTCCCCATCCAGTCGTCCAGGTTTTTTTTTGAACAGTGTCATAGAAGTGCTCTCCTTCACATTTTCAGCCTATTCCAAAGACATGGCAGTTGCTGGGAGACAAATCTTTCCCTCCAGCATATCCTATTCAAGTAGCAGGCCATACTTAGGTCCGTCGAATGGGTAGCTCTGATTTACGGATCTGCAGCAAATTCATTAGGCTTGGGTCAGAGATTGCTCTGTAAGCCAGGCATAAGTCTTTCCTAAGAAGTCTATACAATACTGAGTATAGTGACAGGGACTTTACTTGGTCTTTGTAAGGCACATGCTGGAGTCCATTAATCTTCTTAGTTAGTAACCTCTGAGGTCTCTGCAATTGTTGCAGGTGATTTGTATGGTACATGCCGAAAGGGGCATTAAACTCAATTATGAGCCTGATTAGTGACAAGTATAGAGGGGTTACAACCTCCTTTGCTCTAGAGGGGATGCCTTTGCTAATCATGTGTGCTACATAGAAAGCTTTCCTCACTACAGTAGACACATGGTGGTCAAAGTTAAGGTTGCAGTCTACTTGTGATCCCAGATCTCTTACCACTTCATAGGTACATAAGGTATGGCTGTTAATCTAATAATATGAAAGGACTTTGTTTTAGCGAAGGGAATGATGATGCCTTTCTTTGCATTCAGTTTGAGACTGCGACTAAAACACAAGTCACTGGTCTGTGTAAGATCTTCCTGAAGTATACTGAGGTCATTTGGGGAATCAATAATTGCACCCAGTTTGCAGTCGTCTGCAACCTTGGTCAACCACAGCATCTTAGTTTTGTCCTGAACTTCTGAAAAGTATATACCAGACAGTAGGGAGCCCAGCACTGACCCTTGTGGCACCCCGCTGATGATAGGTCTTAGTGATGTGCTGTCACCCAGTTAGATAGTGTGTGACTGGTCTTTGAGCCAGTTGGCAAACTTTCTTACAACAAAGGGGTTTACATTCAGTTTGCGAAGTTTATTGGTAATGCCTTAGTGTGGGATTGTATCAAAGGCCAAGGTTGAGGTATGCTGTGTGCACAGACTTGCCCTTATCAATGACTCTGGTCACATTTTCAAAGAAATCCCCAGGTTTAACAGGCAGGATCTGCCCTTGATGAAGCCAAACTGGATCAGATCCACAGTTTGGAGGTTGCCTATGCCTTTATTTATTAGTTCCATAATGATATGTTCCATAGCTTAACAGATGAGGCTGATCAGAATTATGGGTCTAGAATCCTTTGGGTCTGTTGTTAATCTACCTCTGTAGAGGGGAGTAATTGTTGCTGTTCTCCATTCCACAGGAACAAAGCCAGTGCTTAGACTGTATTTGAATCGGGTACTTAATGGTGATGCTAGTTCATGTTTTAGTTTGTTTAGACAACAGCCTGAGATGCTGTCTGGTTCCACGGAGGCTGTGTTTTTTGCCTTAGACAAGGCTTTAATGACCTTCGGATATGTAGAGTGGGTAGGAGGGTTTGGGTAAGGTCTGTGATAAGTATGGAGGGGATAAGGGAGTGACATTTTTACCAAATCTATCTGCAAGCAGGTTTGCTATCTCTGTGGGATCATTGTGTGTGATACTGTTACTCACTAGTTTGCCACATGCTTGGGTCCTACCTTTTAAGCTATGTACATAGTTGTAAAAGGCCTTATGATTATCCTTGACTGTGATTGCTAAGTTTTTCTCAAAGTTACCCTTAGAGGATTTGACATGTTGTCTTATTTGTCTGTTAAGGCTGAGGAGGCTGCTTTTCCTTTGTTGGGGCCTCACCCTAGTTGTCTTAGACAGCACTTTTTTATATTTGTTGTAAAGTTTGCTGACGATGTATGTTCACCAGCACAGCTCTTTTTATTTTATTTTTTTACTTGGAGCTCTTCTCTCTGGAACAGCTGAGATTATACACTTATACAAGTGATTTTAAAGGGCTTTAGTGTAAGCTTTGGTGTAGTTACCTCTTTCAGCTGAGAGTGGGCCTTGGAATGCATTTATACTTTCCTCTAAGAGGGAATAGTTTGCTTTGGTGAAGTTTTTTAGTCTGACTTCACCCTTTATTAGTTCTGGTATTACTGCTAGTTCAATGGTGACTGATTTGTGGTCAGAATTAACTAATGAGGATCCGACAGTTGCAGTGGTGCATCTGTTTGTCATGTTAGTGAGAACCAGATCTAATATGTTTGTTCCTCTTGCTGGAGTTTGAACAATTTGTTCCATTACACTTAAGTTAACAAAGTCAAGGATATTTTGCCCTAATAAGTTGGGGCTAGAGTAGGTTTTCCAGTTGATGGTTGGATAACTGAAATCCCCCATGACCAGATTGTTTGGCAATATTTGGATTGACTCCAGTTTGGTCAAGTAGGCCTCATGCACATTATGATCCATGGAGGTGGATCTATAACTAGCTATTACTTGAATGTGTGTCTTACCCACAGTAACCTGAACGTGGAGTAACTCCATGGAGCTGTCCAGTCTATCTAGTTGGGAGGTGAATTTATCTCTAATATTGATAGAAACAGTGCCTCCTTTGGTTCTCACACATTCATTTTGCAATCTGAAGACGTGGAAGGTATTGTAGCCTCGCAAGGCCTTGAACCAGGTTTCTGTGACTGCACAGACATCTACATCCTCCAGTGACAAAAGTGCTTCCAGTGTGTGCAGTTTTTGGTTTAAGCTCCTAGGGTTTAGCAGCATAACCCTTATTTTGTTATAGCTGGCAATTTTCACGTCAGCAATTTTGTTTTGGAGACCTTGCCTAAAAAGGCACTGTGTGGAGGCAAGAGCCTTTACCAGCAGCTGAAAGCCTAATGGCGCCAGGTGCAAACTGTCCCTGTCAAAGCAGTGAGGTTTGTCGATTATGTCATCTCAGGCTGACAGAAACTGAATCCTCTTTGAATGTGTAAATGTGACACTTTGTTTTTTGCAAGATCACTCTTCAGGAATAATTATATTGTCAAATTTGTTTTGATCAAACATGAAAAAAGCCAGTGTGCCAAAAATTAACTGGTCGCACCTACGGGCTTTATTTTATTCTGTGCAAGATGACTGTACAGCAGATACATGGTAATTTGCCTTTTCCCCATGATAGTCCTACCTCAGATTTGGTATATATAATTTGATGGGGGTATGGGGTATACATAAAATTGTTTAACAGTATTTTTAGAGGTTTTATTTTCTAGCATTTGTACTCATATCTTTCTGTCTGTCTATCTTACTATAGAGCTATATAAATATAGGTGTGTGTGTGTGTGTGTGTGTGTGTGTGTGTGTGTGTGTGTGTGTGTGTGTGTGTGTATATATATATATATATATATATATATATATATATATATATATTTATTTGTTTATTCACTTTACATTTGATTACTGGTAAAGTCGGATTGGACAGATGTCCTTTTTCAATGGATGCCTGGGAAGAAAAGCTCCACATAGTGCATACAGTATAACAACATTAGATAAGTATTAACAACACGATGTGATACAAATACTAGATAACAGACCCCTGGATTCACGAACGGCTGATTTCCGTGCAGGAACAGTATAGTCGCTCCTGCATGGAAAATGGCCATTTTGTGATCCAGTTTACGTGCATGAGCGGCCCTACATTGTTCCTGCATGGAAAGCCATGTGAGATGGAAATCACCTCATATGTTGTTAAAAAACATGCAGATGAGGTGATTTTGCAATCCACAAAGCTGTCCGGACTCCATGCAGGAACAGTGTCAGAGCAGAAATGTATTCAGTTAGTAACTGAATATATTTCTGCATCTGAACAAACGGAGGCAGGACAGCTCATGGAAAGCATGTATTACAATCAAACACACATGCCAATGGGCAAATATAAAGCCATTGGTATTAAAACAGTTTATTTTTTTTAAATTAAACTTTTTTTTTTTGCCGATCTCAGCCGTTTAAGCTTAGCAAATGGGATCGTGCCAAAAAACAAAAAACAAAAAAAAGAGAGAGAGAAAAGTCAATTGTAAGTAAGTTAATTCGGCATTTTGCCATTATACTCAATGGCATGCAGAATATGAATACCAGGGAGCACTGGTTGTCAAGGGGAAAGGGTCCGTTTAAGTGCAGTAACTAACGACCTACACACTGGGGTATGCAAATGAGGGAAGTTATACTGAATCACAGATTTCTTCAAAGTGTCAGCTTGTACCTAACTGTGTATGAGCAGCAATACAACATTGCAAGTGTAAGAGCTGAATGACTTCATAAGGGGGTGTGTCATGCATGCTGTAAGCTCATTGGAATTCTGTGGCCCATGCTTGCCCTTAGCTCAGCACAGCTAAGGAAGGGGGTGTGTCAGATATGCCTGAGCACTGTGTATATAGCCTAAATGTCTGTGCATTCCACACACCGGGATTTAAACAGGAAAAAAAAAAAAAAAAGAGGAAATGGTAGCACTGTTTACACTTGAGAACTGGGTATGTGCTGCGTGACTCGAGGCTTAAATAGGAAGGAACTGGGAAGGGGAAACAGCACTAATAAGACAATCAAGGAAAACTGGCATAGTTGCAGGTAGAATGTATCAGAATCAGCCAATTACACATGCAGCATCCCAGCACACTAATATAAGCTATGCAAACACCCTACAGACTGTTTTCCCACAAATTATACATCACTGGTGTACAGAGATGGGGGATCGTTAACTGGAAAAACTAACTAAAAATGTTAGAGGCTGCTGCTGCTTTACTGCATCAATATGTGCTAGAGACTGAGGGTGGTGAGGAGGAGAATTCTGACAACCGATCCACAGTGAGGAGAAAAAGAATAGTGTACAGACCCAGGGTAACCTACCAGGGCTTACATGAGCTGGAGATAGTAGAGTGCTATAGGGTGAACAGGGACATTCTACAGCAAATCGTTGAGCTGTGCTGGCCATGCCTCATACACAGAACTAATAGAGAGGAACCCATCCCAGTGGATACCAAGGTATATCTAGGCTTAAGAATATTAGCCACAGGTACCTTCCAAAGACCAACTGGGGATATCATGGGGGTCTCACAGGCATCAGCATCCAGGGTACTCTACCAGTTCCTGGATGCTATGACACAACATGCCAATGAGAACATATATTTCCCCACTGCCCGTGAGGTGCTAACCAGAGGTATGCATCTCTTCCACAATATAGCAGAATACCCTGAGGTAGTTGGAGCTATAGACTGCTTGCACATCCACATCAAAGCACCACCCGGTGAGCGGGGCAGGGTCTACATAAACTGCAAGGGCTTGCCTTCCAACTGCCAGGTCATGTGCGATGCCCAGGGCATTATCATGAATATGTGTGCTGGCAGCCCTGGATACTATCATGACTCCCACATCTGGCATTGCTCACAACTGTATCAGGCATTTGCCGGGGGGGACATCCCATATGGCCATCTAGTGGGGGTCGCTGGGTATGCACTGGAGCTGTGGCTAATGACACCCATCAGAAATGCATACACGCTTAAACAAAAACACCATAATGAGGCACACGCACAAACCAGGATCATTGTAGAGCATGTGTTTGGGATGATCAAGTCATGGTTCCACTGCCTTGACATATCCAGTGAAGCCTTGGAGTACTCTCCAGCTACATATACACAAATGTTCATAGTATGTGCCATGCTACACAATATGATCCTGCGGAAACAGCTGCAGCAGGAACACCACAGAGCAGGGCCACACAGCCTCCCATCATTTTTCTGAGGTTCAACCAATAGGCAACAAGAATCTAAAACTCATTTCCATATCTAATCCAGAAAGTCCCAGAAAGTGCTGCCCTTATAGGGCAAATAGTGATTTTATTTCATTGGATCAATCAGAAGGTGTAGCCAGCTTAGGTCTGGCTTAGATATGGATGTGAGTTTTAGATGTCTTGTTGCCTATTGGTTGAACCTCAGAAAATGCTGCCCTGATAGGGTAAACAATGACTTTGTCCCATTGGGTCAATCAGAAGATATACCAATATAGATCTGACTTAGATATGTAAATGAGTCTTTGAAGGCTTGCTGCCTATTGGTTGAGCTTCAGAAAGTGTTGCCCTGATAGGATGACTAATGATTTTGTTCTATTGGGTCAATCAGAAGGTATGCCCTGTAATTATATGATTTGATTGGTTGATGTTCTTTTAAATAACAAGAGAGAGCTACAGGAAATCATGATCCTAAGAAGGCTATATGCCGAAAGTGCTTATTAGGTTTTGCTAGCTCTTGCTTCATTTATTGGTTTTTATCTACACATTTTTTATTTTTCATTAAATTTTGGTTTTAACAGTTTCTCAGCGGTGAAGGTACACTTGAGCTTGTTTTTTATTAAGCCTCCCTGGAATTGATGCACACACTCAATATAGAAGGTCATACTGGGCATGCTCCTACAATTAGAGAAATGAAGCCCGTATCTCACAACACAGTGGACTACAAATATCGATTATTCACAGCTGTCTGTGCACACACACCAAACTGTACACCATTGATACTTCGCACACACATTGGATAGGAATACTCACACCTATCTAAGGTCAACATAATATAATATGTCAAACATACACACACTGAGAAGTGGGGAAGAGAAAGCCAGACAGCGACAGATAGAATCCCATTATGAGGCCTGTCCCACCCACTACACATTCTATTGGTTTATATTACATGATGTGCTGATGTCATTCATTGAAGAAATACCTTTGGTTAGCCCTCAGTCCTATAGTCTCAGTGTGCTTGTGATAACTGTGTAACACTACAGTACAAATTGATATCCATGTAGCAGTTGTAATCTCAGTCCTGTCAAATGTAAAGTTATGTGTGAGTGTGTGTGCTTCTAGATGAATGTGGTTGAGGCCATTTACACTCACTAAACTTCCCTTCTCCCTCCTTTAGCACTGCTGCTGATGTCACTCACCTTCAAATATACCTTTTCACAGCTTTCTAACATATAAACTCCATGGCGCGTGCGATAACTGCATATTTCTA
Source organism: Protopterus annectens (assembly GCF_019279795.1). Lineage (NCBI taxonomy): Eukaryota > Metazoa > Chordata > Ceratodontiformes > Protopteridae > Protopterus > Protopterus annectens. The sequence goes on along the minus strand of NC_056742.1, from coordinate 431,709,122 downwards.
TAGTGTAGTTAGGTAAGAGCTCCAATCCTGATCCTGGCAACTGTGTAAAAGTGAGATTTTGTGTGCGAGAGTGTGTGTATCCTTGTAGAGACCTTATTTTGTGGTCATTCACAGTTACAACACTTCCCTTACCTCTCCTTTCCCACTGCTGCTGATGTCACTCACCTTCAAAGATACCTTTGCACAGCTCTCCAACATGTAAGCTCTGTGGTGCTTGTGATAACTGTATAATACTATAGGGTAGCAAACTAGTTAGGTAGGAGTTCCAATCCTGATTCTGGCAACTGTATAAATGTGGGTGTTTGCGTGAGAATGTGTGTGTGTATCCTTGTAGAGACGTTATTTTGTGGTCATTCACACTTACAACACTTCCCTTACCCCTCCTTTAGCACTGCTGCTGATGTCACTCACCTTCAAAGATATCTTTGCACAGCTCTCCAACATATAAGCTCTGTGGTGCTTGTGATAACTGTATAATACTATAGGGTAGCAAACTAGTTAGGTAGGAGTTCCAATCCTGATTCTGGCAACTGTGTAAATGTGGGTGTTTGCGTGAGAATGTGTGTGTGTATCCTTGTAGAGATGTGATTTTGTGGCCATTCACACTTACAACACTTCCCTTACCCCTCCTTTCCCACTGCTGCTGATGTCACTCACCTTCAAAGATACATTTTCACAGCTCTCCAACATATAACCTCTGTGGTGCTTGTACACTGTGTAGGTTAAATATATGTCCATTGGCATGAGTCATGTCACAGTGTCTGAGTGAGTGTCTGCCTTGCTGGTCTGTACTGTTTGGGTAAATGTCCATTTAGTGCCTCTGGGAATGTGGGTGTGTGGCTTTTCACTGTATGTCATGGCTGTCAAAGTGGGTGTCATAGTGAGCTATGTGTTCCACATGGTGTGGTGCAGGTGTTGATCTTATCCTCTTGACCTGATAGTTCAGTCTTTGCTGGAGAGTGCATATGTCCACATTGGGTGATATATGGGTAACTGTCACAGGTCTGAGTATTTGGAGTTTAGAGAGGAGGGTTGTCTGTGTACATGAGGCAGTTGCAACAGTGCCCCAGAATGGACAAATGCACCAGATTTATTGGTAAAAACACAGATAACTGCCTTTCAAAAATGCCAGGAGGGATGGACATAACTAGTAAGTACTGAGGCTACATCTGTGATGAACAAGTACTGCTGACAGCTCCCTGGCATGCTACACTTCTTGATTCAATAACCTGGTGAAGTGCCAAGCCATAATGCTAGTTGAAGTGCAAGACAGAAAGAACTAGCATGATGTATGGGTGGAACAGAAGGCAGACTGTCTGCCACCTGTAATACTTTACCACAGCTGTGCAGTTATCAGCAGTTTTGGCCATGTGAAAATTCAGTAAGCTCTGTAACACATGCGGTAACTGCATAGCACTATAGTAGATGTACCTAAATAGGCAGGAGTTCTAATCCCAATACTGGCAAGTGTGTGCGTATGTATGTATGTGTGTGTGAATCATGTACTGTCTGGCTCATACCATTTTTGATGTGTGTACTACCCTTTACACTTCCCTTCACTCCAATTTAGTAGACCTGTTGATGTCATCCACCTTAGAAGTACCTTTGGAAGAAGTGGAAATGTATGGAGGCTAAGCTCTCTCAACTCAGTACTAGTGTAACCAGTCAGGAGGAGAAGGAAACCACACTCACTACAATTCCAGTCTCACATAGACCTACCACGACAACAAACCAAACACATAAACACACAAAAACATACTCGGAGGCTCTAAATAAAAATCTGCCTAAGCAGCAGAGACCTCCAAAGCAGAGAAACAAGCAACCGCTACCCCAAAACAAAACACGTGCAACACACAGCTCGCAAAGCCAGTGTGCCGAACAGTCACAGCCCTTAAGGCTAAACAACACACCTGATACACTTGTAATAGATGACTCTATTGTCAGGCACACTGACGTCCCGCTCACCAGGCTGAACAAGGAGAAGGTCACTGTGAGTTGCCTGTCGGGCGCTAGGATCCGCCACATAACACAAGCACTCAGGTCACTCCAAGGCAAGTACAAATATGACTCAGTCATTGTCCATGCTGGTGTGAATGACCTGAGACGTACCTCCCTGGACTACATGAAAAGAGACATAGAGGAGCTCTCTGAGCATGTAGCCCAGGCCGGTATGACCCTGACCTTGAGCAGCATCTTACCCTCACCAAGAATGATGCCACAATATGAAGACAAGATGATCAATTTCAAAAATTGGCTTAAGTGTGGGTGTCATTCAAAGGGGATCCAATGCCTGTCAGCCTGGGATGACATGCTCGACAAGCCACGATGCTTCACTAGGGATGGCTTGCACCTGTCACCCATGGGCTTTCGGATATTGGCAAAGGCTTTTGCTACCCTCATAGTGCCTTTTTTAGGCAAGGCTTAAAAGACAAACCCACCTCCATAGGTATCACAAGGGATAATAAACTAAGAGTAATGCTACTCAATGCCAGAAGTCTAAACCTCAAGATGCACGCACTCGAAACTCTCCTTAGCATGGAGAACATCGATATCCATGCAGTAACAGAAACCTGATTCAAGGCTCCCGAGAGCACCCCAGCACTACCAGGTTATACCTCATACCATGCTTTTCGGCCCCAAAACTTGGACCGAACCACAAAAGGAGGGGGAGTATCAATATCCGTCAAAGATACCCACACCTCCAGGTTGGTGGCACAGCACGAAGCATCAGAGACTATCCATGTGCAACTAACTGTGGGTAAAACTGCCTTCCAGTTTATAGCCTGCTACAGACCACCCTCCCAAACACAGGAACCCACTTGGCCTTCCTGAGAATACTGGAAAATATGAAGGTCTCTCCAAACACCATTATATTGGGCGACTTCAACTACCCAAACATAGACTGGGAGCATTACTCTAGCTCCAACACCCTAGCCCAAAGGTTCCTAGAATTTATAAACTCAAATGCTATGGAACAACTTGTTACCACTCCCACAAGAGGGGAAAACATACTGGACCTGATCATCACCAACATGGGGACACTATGCTCCAGACCAGAAGTGTATCCCTCACTGGTAAGATCAGACCATAAACTAATCTCACTGGATATTCACATCCCGACCCCACCCCTGCCCAGAAAACCACAGTGAAAAACTTCTCTAAAGCAAATTTCACACGCCTCAAAACCGAGGCGAAATACTTCAAAGCCCCGGGCCTGTGGAAAATACTGCAGACTGCAGAATCCTTTATAAACACATTCTATGAACACCTTCAGGAATGCATGGATCATGCAATCCCAAATAAAACCAAGACCCAATCCTCCAAAGGCAGACGTCCTATCTGGTGGACCCCAGCCATAAACAAACTATACAATAGAAGGAGGAAGCTACTACATGATAGAGCAAAATCCCAAAAAGGGAAGGCATCTCTGATCAGTATTAGCAAAAAACTACGGGCACTCATAAAATCGTCTAAGGCCAGCTTCGAGAGAAAAATTGCACAGGACACTAAGGATAATCACAAGGCTTTCTTTAGTTATGTTTGGAGCCTGGGTGGGAATTCCCAGATATGCTCAGAATTAGTCCAAAATGACAAAAAATACACCAAGCCCACAGACATTGCCAACATCCTAGCTGACAGGTTCCGTGCAAACTTCTCCCCTCTCCCCAACAAAGGGCAAATATCTATCCCAACAGAGTGCTGCCCCCCTGACATCTCAGATGCTCAGGTAAGAGCTGCCCTCTCCAAAGCAAAAAACACAGCATCAATGGGACCAGATGGTGTCCCGGGCAGCGTCCTACATGAACTCCAAGAAGAGCTAAACCCAAACATAAAACTACTGTTCAATCTTAGCCTTACTACAGGATATGTACCCAAAGAGTGGCGTACAGCAACAGTGGTCCCTCTCCACAAAGGTGGTGCCTCAACGGATCCTGGAAACTATCGCTCCATAAGCCTGACTAGCTTGATCTGCAAAGCTATGGAAAGGATCATCATGGACCTCATAAATAAAGATATTGGGGACCTGCAGACACTGGATCCTACCCAGTTTGGCTTTGTTAAGGGCAGATCCTGCCTCTTAAACCTGGTCGATTTCTTTGAAACAGTCACCAAGGCCATTGACGAGGAGAAGGTGGTCCACACAGCCTACCTGGACCTCGCAAAAGCCTTTGATACAATACCCCACTCGGGCATTATAGATAAGCTCACCAGCTTAAATATAAACCCCTATGTCACTAGATGGGTTGCAAACTGGCTCAAGGACAGAACCCACATGGTTAGAATTGCTGGAGCCATGTCAGACTCCAAACCAGTTACAAGTGGCGTCCCACAAGGCTCAGTCCTGGGACCTCTCTTGTTCGGTATATATTTCTCAGCGGTACAGGCCAACACGGAAGGACTGTGGCTGACCAAGTTCAGAGATGACTGCAAACTGGGCGCCATAATAAACTCTCCAGCCGACACAAGCATCCTCCAAAAGGGCCTCACAGAAACAAACAACTGGTGCCAGAGCCATGGCCTCAAGCTAAATGCCAAAAGTGTATAGTCATCCCTTTGGCAAAACAAAGTGCCCACAAATTACCACATAGGTGGTAATCCATTAAGTACAGAAGAAGTCATTAGGGACCTGGGGACCCAAGTTGATAGCAATCTCTCATTTGACAACCACATGGCCAAAGTGGTTAGAAAAACATTTTATATAGCCCACCTAATCATGAAGGGATTCACATCTAGATCAGGGGAGGTCATCGTGCCTCTTTACTCATCCCTTATCAGGCCCATAATTGAGTACAATGTCCCTTTTGGGATGTACCTTACCAGACACCTGCAGCAACTGGAAAGACCTCAAAAGTACCTCACCAAAAGGATCAAAGGGCTCAAACAGATGCCATATGCTGTCCGGTTAAAGAAACTCCAGCTCTACTCAGTGGCATACTGCCTGCTCAGAGGCGATCTGTGCCTGATGTATAAAGCCATGTCCAACCCGGAATTAATGGACATGCTGCACCTCAGAAAATCCAAATCCCATTGAGCTACGACTTTCGAGAGACTTGAACCTCAGCACTGAAATAAATAGGACATGCTGGAGGACAGATTCATAACCCAGAGGCTCCCTTCACTCTGGAATAAAATCCCAGTCCAGGTTAGGCAGAGTCCCACATTGACTCTCTTCAAGAGGAATCTTGATGAGTGGATGGGAGATCGTAGGTTTACCCCGGCTTTCACTTCTGTGTCACTGTTAGACAGAGGCACAGTATACTAACCTCAAAAAAGGCATAGCAAAATTAATTTAAAATGGGTGGCGAAAGCCAAACACACTCTGGCTAGGCTTATAAATGCCCTAGGGCAGATAGCCTAGTATGAACCTATGAACCTATGAACCTATAAGCTCTGTGGCTCATCTGATAATTGTTTAGGGCTTGTTGTAGGAATACCTAGATAGGCAAGAGTTCTAATCCCAATGTTGGCTAGTGTGTGTATGTATGTGTGTGTGTGAATCATGTACTTTCTGACTCATACCATTTTTACCTGTGTATTACCTTTTACACTTCCTTCACTCCAATTTAGTAGATCTGTTGATGTCATCCACCTTAGAAGTACCTTTGGAAGAGGTGGAAATATATAAGCTCTGTCGCGTGACTCATAACTGTGTAGCACTGTAGTAGGAAAACCTAAAAATGCAGGAGTTCTAATCCTAATGCTGACAACTGTTTCTGTGTGAGGATCATATTATGTGTGGCTTATACCATTTTGATGTGTATACCATACACAGCTGGTGACCACCTCCCACTGCCATTATTTTATATAGTGTGGTAACAGCATCTGCCTCACATTCAGCAGGTTAAACCATTGTACAGTCCTCTGTACAGATGTGTCTGGAATATACATATGTTTAAAACCTATATGGGGTCAGACATGGTCTGTATGCCTTAACAATGTCCATGTATGTGATATTATAGTCAAATAGGCCACAGTGATTGTACTGACACATATGGCAGCATGAGGTATCATACCTGACTGAAACATCATGCTGATAGGATGTCTGCCACCCTCACAGGTGGCCTGCCTTGTAGGTGCAATACATGAGTACAGATGCTTGGTTTTACAAGTGAACTGTACTTGTTATGGGTCACATTAAAGGCTGGAAGATGTGTGGACTGTCATAATGTGGTCCTAATTAGTATGTAACAGGAACATCCTGTATCTTAAGAGGGGTGTGTACACAATTTATATTCACTGTATACCAGTAATGTGTCATGCATGACCATACCTTAGGCCATTTGTCCAAAAGAATTTGCTGGCCTCTGTCTAGACATCTTGGCACTGACAAGTTGTGAGGTATGCTACAAGAATGTTGAATTCAAGTCAGATAGGCCCCAGTGGTGACCACTGTGATGCAATACAGTTAACCCAAGCAGAAGTGAACATGCACAACAAGCAATATAGCTATTACGTAAAGCAATATAGCTATTACTGATGGTTGTGTGCATGGTAAATTGCATGCACTTCACATCCCTGGGGTATTGCCAGACAACAACAGACTGATGTCATACACACCAGCTTCAGCCTGCTGTCCCATATGCAGACCAGAGGGTTCTAGGTAGTTGTGAGAGGGAGTTGTCAGCAGATGCACATGTGGCCTTGGTAGAGGATGGATGCATTTACCCTGTGGACCACACTGTTTCACAAGGCAGTCCTCTCCTGCAAATCTTCTGCTCTCCGTCCAAATGACAGGTCATAATGTCCAATCACATATTGCGTGATGATGTCTGTTTCCCCAACAGAGAATGCTGGTAGGTGAGCACTCTGCATGTTACCTGGAAGACATAAACAGGAAAAGGTCACAGGACCTCACACAGTTGTCAAAATGCACATCAACAGTGGATATTACTTGCAAATAATCCAGACTACACCAAAACCCTCCAAGCTATCATGGCTATAGCAGCTTGTATTACACACCTGTCCTTGAGCTATCTTATTCCCCCCAATGTTGGACACTTGACTGCATAATCCTCTATCCTCCATTAATTTTTGTGTAGAGGGTTGACAGTGGGCATCTTCCATGTGGATGGTGTGTGGATGGTGGCAGGTCTGTGTTTGACTGTAATGTGTGATGGAGCTCTGAGCACATGCTTGAGTTCATGTAGGAGGCAGACACTGATGTTATTATGCCCCATGGAGATATGCTGTTGTTGCCATCAGTAGGCAATATGTACATGCTCACCATTGATGAGGGGAGGAGTGTGGTTGATGTGCAGATCTCCCTGTACAACTTGGGTGGACAGGTTGTCTATATCCATGGCATGTATGAGGTGTTCTTTTCCCCCAGTAGAGGTGAATTGTGTTGTTTCATTTGAGACTTACAACACATGTGGAGACACGGTTGCAATTGTCCTTGGTGGTGTGGATATGTCCGATTCATAATCAAAGTCAGCCTTACAGGAAGTCACCTGTGAACTTACATGCTTGCTCAGATATAGGTGGGCTTGCTTCAAAGTTGTTGCCTGCACCTATGTGTCCCTGTACAGCCAATGTAGCAAGCTATTATGTGGTTTGTGTATTGCTGCTGTCCACCAAAGGGCATTACTCTACCTTGGTGGAGGCTGGATATACAGGTCAGGTACTACTGTGTCCATATAGCTACAGTGGATATAAAGGGTACACACCCCTGATACACTGCCTGGGATTTGTGCAATTGGAACATGACACCACAATAACTCATTTCATAACAATTCCCACCTGTAGTGTGACCTATAGCCTGTACAATTCAATTGAAAACATAACAATCGGGTCTGTGAAAACATATGGAAATAATACTTAGTACAATAAGCCAGTTGAATGAGTGTGCACACCCTTAAACTGATATGTTGTGTATGCAACTCTTGAGATGGTTACAGCATTCATCCATCTTGGTCTGGATTCTAACATCATGGCACATCTTCACTTGGCAATAGTTGCTCACCTTACTAGAAACAGCTTTGATTTTATTTCAATGGAATTGCACAGGTTAGGGGTCACATAAAGATGAGAAACATTATGAAATTATATACTGTGGTCTGATTGTCATACAGCACACATACCTGGCATTCTAACAGAGGTGTGTACATTTGTGATATCCACTGTCTATAGTTATGGATACAGCTGGTAGTGGTAGGCATGGACAGAGGGTCATAATACAGGTCGACACTTCTCTGAGTAATAGCTGAATATCATGCCTACTCTAGTACCAATATCAGTGTCAGGGCACTGCAACAACCAGTAGCTGTGCACTTTGGTCTATTGTATGCACTGACACTAATATTACACACATGCAACATGCACAACCTATGTACCTCAATGTTTGAAACCCATGTGATTTAGTTTTGTGCCTTCCAGCTGAACATAAGCATACATATATGGGCTCAGGGGATACCCGGAATACATTTCTGTTGTATTATAGGATGGCACACTGTAGTTACAGTCTTGCCACTCAATCATACTTCTCAACCTGTTACAGCAGTACGTCAATGGCACACATAAATGGGTGTCAAAGGAGACATCAGTATTGATACTGTATTAATATAGCTGCACCATACATTAGTACATTGATTGCACAGTAGGGTTTGACATCATTGTGATAATCTGAAGGATGTCCAACGGTTATAAGAAGGCTATTATATTACAATGTCATTGCTTACTGACCTGCCAATGGTTTGGCTGACATAACACAGGTATATGTGTATGTGACTACAGATATCAGTTACAGATGTGCTTAATATCTAGCAGAACACTGTACAGTTAATGTTATTAATTCAATATATCACATGCAGTTCAACACACATGTCTGCGACAGTACTTTACTATGCATATGCCCTCTATAGGTGTCTTAGCTTTACAAGGCAAACATGTGTCATACTCATAATCACAGGAAACATGGATATGGAAAGCATCCCATTAAGTGGCCTAGCAGTGGCACAGTCACAACTGTTTGATAAATACCCCTGTGGTTGTCATATATGAGCTGTTCTTTCCCAGGGTGAGTCAGTCAGCTGTGATCCCACCTCACAACCTCTCAGAGCATCACATCTGGACAATGCCTAAAATGATGGGGGAGAAATAAGGACAGACTTTAAATATTCCTGTTACAAACTTAGGAAGTTCATAGAATTATACATTTAGGATTATGGTGAATATTCTTAAGGATGTGGAGTCTTGAAAGTCAACTGTCTGTCATTATCTAATGACTTCAGTTCTCAGCTATTTGAGAGAAAAGCACAGATCTCAGGAGGAACAGACAAAAATACATGATGGTAAAATGTGGACATTCTGTGAAGATCTGTACAGTTGAGAGGTATGTCTGTGATATCTCCCACTGCAGACAGGGCCAGATGCTATGGCCATAGCAGATATTTAGCAGGACATTAGTACAGCATGTCTTGTTGGGACATATATTGTTCCAAATCACATTTCCCATTATTACAGACCAAGTACTACATTCAATTACTTGCTTACATGTTCCACTTACTTTTTTTCTTTCTTCTCTTTTCCACTTTATGTTTCATTTGTTATTTTTTTTTCTCTCCCCCCCCCTCTCTGTGCATTACAGGGACAGAGCTGGTATGAATAGGTGGCAGCATGGCTTTTGTAAGTGATGCTCACGACCAGGTGATGGCCTGTGCACCTATTGGGTTCCCCACTTGCTAACTGCATGCAGAGCAGCTGTGTAGTTCTTCCAATAGCCAATGTCATGGCAACACACTCCTATAAATGAGTAGTCCATGTGGGCATTGGCCCTGTCCCTTACTCGTGAGGAAGACATCCTGGAGTTGTGTGATCTACTACCTCTTACAACAAGACTTGTGGAGACAAGCCAACTAAATGGTGGGGAAGGGTCAAGACTTAGGAGCAGAATGTGAGTATTGATGTTATATGTT
>NC_056742.1:431689208-431691708 GCF_019279795.1 Protopterus annectens | reverse complement strand
GCACTTTTAAGCAGTTGCAAGCAGGTTTGGGCAGCAGTAAGCAATGCTAATTTATGGTTAAATATACTTACAGATTGTTAGCCTTAAAAGTGCTTCATTTGTGTAGGCATTGCTTAGCACTGCACAAACAGGCTTAATCCTTCTCACTACTGCTTAAAACAGCTTACTCCTACTTACCCCTGAGCTAATTTCTTTAAAAGAAAAGAACAAAGTGGTGATAGGAAAGTGGTGGAGGAAAGACAATAAAGAAAGTAGCTAGGGATGTGCAGGACAGGTGTAGAGAAGGTCCATATCTGTCCATTTCTTCAACAGCAACATCTGTGCGTATATACTGAATTTGGAGGTATATTTGGACACTCAAACCCCTGAGAGAGCAGTGAGGACAACAATAATGTATTGTGAAGCCAGTTTGACCACATTACATGTGTCCATTGGACATGTGTGTGAAATGGACAGCTATGTATGGGGCAGAATTTTTTTTGGGAACAGATTGCCCTTTTTTTTAAGGTGAGAGTGGGATGTTGGGGAAGGATACTAGGTATATTTGGGGAGGTAAGTTGGGTAGGCAGACAGACAAGATAGACAAGACAGCATACAGGGGTGGTATATGACGCATGTTGGGGGTAAACATCTTGGACATGGAGGGGTGTTTGGTAATCGGAAGCCAGCAAGCCCCCAAATGGATACAGTGGGACTGAGGTCCTCACACATGGGCAGTCTCCACTACACCTTCACGGCCCCAAAGGTGACTGTGCTGGAGGCTGAGCAGGTGGGGCAGGCTGACCCTATGAATGCATGACATGGCCCTCAAGCTGGAGTAGCAGATCTCCAAAACCCTTGCGGAACTCGTTACACACCAGACCCCGGACCTGGCCTCGGGTGACAGAATCTTGTCTGCACCCGTGCCTGGCAGGGGTGAGCACCATCCCCTGAGGTGGTTCCACCTGATAGTGGTGTAGGACTAGCATATGAGGAGCTCCCAGGGTAGGTTCCAGATGTGCTGGGGCCTGATGCCATGGCCAGATGAGGCGGGAGAGGCGGATCCGCTTAGATCAGCCTTCCTTGACGTGGATGGTGTTGCAGTTTTAGAACATATGTTGGTTAGTAATGGTTAACACATTTGGAACATTTGCATATCAAACAGGACAGATGCATATATGCAACCACAGTGGGCATTACACCAGCATGCAGGTTACATTGATAGCAACAGGCCACCAATGATAGTATTTGAGCAGGAAACAATTGGAATAAATTTCAAAATTTTTAGAACAACAGGACACATGCCCCAACAGTAGGTTTGGTGGAAAACATACCCATTCATTTATGTGTTTACATTATTGGTGAAGATATGGTGGGGGAGAGAGATGTCAGTTAACAAATGTAGATTATTGCAGTGGTCACAGCTTTAATGATCATTACTCTACTCATTACTCTACAGGTATTATTACAACTATAGCCTTGGGTTGGGCAGTGGTATGTTTGTACACAGTATAATTACAGCCTTCTTTTAGGTACTTTGAACTTTCTCTTACCTGGTAGACCTGTGGAGGGAATGTTTGTTAATACTACATGACTGTTTCTACCCATATTCACATAGTCAGGGTTACATATGTGCACTCATACTGTGTGTGTGTGTGTGTGTGTGTGTGTGTGTGTGTGTGTGTGTGTGTGTGTGTGTGTGTGTGTGTGTGTGTGTGTGTGTGTGTGTGTGTGTGTGTGTGTGTGTGTGTGTGTGTGTGTGTGTGTGTGTGTGTGTGTGTGTGTGTGTGCTACTGATACACTCTGCCTTGATTTCTATCAGTCACCCTGGTTGTTGTTAGCAGAGACCTGTAGCTGTGACAGCATGACACTTTTAAATATTTCTTGGGAGACCACTTGGTGTATGTACTTATCTTGCTGTCATTTGAAGCCTTGGGGGTTGGACAACGGGTGTTGGACACAATATAACTATAGCCTTCTTATACCTACTTTATACATTATCTTACCTGGGAAACCTGTGGAGGGAATGTTTAATACTACCTGACTGCTTCTACATATTTTCCCAAAATCCTAGTTGAAATTATGCATACAGCTTACTACCACTCCCAGGATTTGAACTATGGCTGTTTCTGCTAAAAATATGACAAGTGTGTGTTTCATCACAGGGAGCGATTGAGACACTGTTGCCTTTTTTTTTGAATGATTTCTTTCTCATTCCCCTTTGTTGTACAATCTGACTTTGTATTTACAACATTACATGTTGTACATTACATTACTCTTCACATAGCACAGTGTGGAAAACAGTGGTTAACACAACATTACTATTCAGATATCAGATCTTGGTGCATGACATTTGTAATATCAGTTAATCTCATGTGTTATAAAGGCACTAACTTTGTCAGATGACACTTGATTGTTTAATGCTTTCTGAGCTATAGTTGCTATGTATAACCTGTACACATTTCAAATCATACCATACCAGAGTAAACACAACCAGTCCAGGGTTTAGATTTTTATTCAC
>NC_056742.1:431651708-431684208 GCF_019279795.1 Protopterus annectens | reverse complement strand
ACCATGTTTATAATACAATTTATGAAGAAAACTGTAATTGTCTTATGGGGTTGGTTGGAAGGTGGCCTAATGGTTAAGGTGTTTGCCTTACAAACACAAGGTGCATGGTTTGAGTCTCACAAGGGATACTGGCTAGGCTTAAAATGGCTCGCAAGGGCAGTTAGCTTAGTACGAACCTATGAACTATGAAGTACTACAAGGGATTAGAATATTCCACTTTGAATTTTGAGGTTATTACAAACTACCTGCCTGAATCTCAAAGATCAATATGCATTTTTATAAGATATGGATCCGTATTCATAATGTTATTGTCAACTATTTCTTGATTTTTTCCCACTTTTCTGAGATTTAAAAAAGTTCAGTTACAGACTTGCTGTTCTTGAACTGTTTGTAAGTTTCTGTGAGGCCATTGTTTGCTTGGGCTAAAGGAAAGTCTCTCTGTTGATCAGTGGCAGTGAAAAACATTGAGCAGCCTGCCTGCCCCTGTGGGAGTGGTTACTGACTTGTAACTGCAGTTTTATTGGCCATTTTGGGTCAATTCCAAAACTCCTTCATCTTCCTCTCTTAAAACCCTCTTTTGCGTGGTTTTGCGCATTTTTGTGTATAGCGCAACAGCGGGCAGCGCCGCCTAATTGGGTTTAAACTATTCCTGGCTCCACCTTTCCCTTAGAACTGCTGTATCTCTCAATTTAAACACCATATTCTCATTCTAAGGCCCTTCACTGGTCCAATTAAGTAATCCTACAAGTTAGCACTATTAAACCATAAGCACTACTTACTCTTATACTCTCTACGATTACCCTGTCCTCTATTGGTCCATCTTAAATTCAGTTTCCCTATTACTCTAGCATGTCCAAAGGTCAGTCAATGGTTTCCTCTCCAGTCCAGCTGGTGAATCTGGGAATTTTGAGGCAATGTTACAACTGTCTCATGTACACGGACAACCCTCTCCTCCTCCAAACAGGTTCAAATATATGTGAGAGATGCAACTATTTAGCCAAACTGGAGGCTGAGCTCTCTCATCTCAAAACTGGTGTAACCAGTCAGGAGGAGAAGGTAACCTCACACAACACAATTCCAGTATCACATAGTCCCACCACATCAGCGAACCAAACACATAAATACACAAAAACATACTCGGAGGCTCTAAATAAAAATCTACCTAAGCAACAGAGACCTCCAAAGCAGACATCCAAGCAAACGCTACCTCAAAACAAAACACACACAACACATAAGCCACAAAGTCAGTGTGCCAAGCAATCACAGTCCTTAAGGCTGAATAACACACCTGATATTCTTGTTATAGGTGACTCTATTGTCAGACACACTGACTTCCTGCTCACCAGGCTGAATAAAGAGAAGGTCACGGTGAGTTGCCTGTCGGGTGCTAGGATCCGACACATAACGCAAGCACTCAGGTCACTCCAAAGCAAATACAAATATGACTCAGTCATTGTACATGCTGGTGTGAATGACCTAAGACATACCTCCTTGGACTACATGAAAAGAGACATAGAGGAGCACTCTGATCATGTAGCCCAGGCTGGTATGACCCTGACCTTGAGCAGCATCTTACCCTCACCTAGAATTATGCCACAGTACAAAGACAAAATGATCAATTTTAACAATTGGCTAAAATTTTGGTGTCATTCAAAGGGGATCCAGTGTCTGTCAGACTGGGATGACATACTCGACAAGCCACGTTGCTTCGCTAGGGACAGCTTGCACCTGTCACCACTGGGCTTTCGGATATTGGCAAAGGCTCTTGCCACCCCATAGTGCCTTTTAGGCAAGGCTCAAAAGTCAAACCCACCCCCATAGACAGCACAAGGAACAAGAAACTAAGGGTAATGCTGCTAAACGCCAGAAGTCTTAACCTCAAGATGCACGCACTCAAAGCTCTCCTCAGTATGGAGAACATCGATATCTGTGCAGTGACAGAAACCTGGTTCAAGGCTCCAGAGAGCACCCCAGCACTACCAGGCTATACCTCATATCATGCTTTTCGGCACCAAAACCCAGACCGAACCACAAAAGGAGGGGGAGTTTCCATATTTATCAAGGATATCCACACCTCCAGGTTAGTGGCATTGCACGAAGTATCGGAGACCATCCATGTGCAACTAACAGTGGGCAAGACTGCTTTTCAGTTTATAGCATCCTACAGACCACCCTCTCAAAGTCAGGAATCCCATTTGGCTTTCCTGAAAACATTGGTGAACATGAAGATCTCTCCGAACACCATTATATTGGGTGACTTCAACTACCCAAACATTGACTGGGAGCACTACTCAAGCCCCAGCACCTTAGCCCAAAGATTCCTGGAAATTATAAACTCAAATGCTATGGAACAACTAGTCACCACTCCCACAAGAGGGGACAACATACTAGACCTGATCATTACCAACATGGGGACTCTATGCTCCACACCAGAAGTATATCCCTCATTGGTAAGATCAGACCATAAATTAATTTCACTGGATGTCCACATCCTGACCCCACCCCAGCCCAGAAAACCACAGTGAAAAACTTCTCAAAAGCGAACTTCTCACTTCTCAAAACCGAAGTGGAATCTTTCAAGGCCCCAGGGCCAGTGGAAACTACAGCCCAAACTGCAGAATCCTATATAAATGCATTCTACGGACATCTCCAGGATTGCATGGATCATGCTATCCCAAACAAAACCAAGGCCCAATCATCCAAAGGCAGGCGTCCAGTCTGGTGGACCCCTGCCATAAATAAACTGTACAACAGAAGGAGGAAGTTACTACATGATAGAGCAAAATCCCTAATAGGGAAGGCATCTCTGATCAGTACTAGCAAAAATTACGATCCCTCATAAAATCCTCCAAGGCCAGCTTCGAGAGAAAAATTGCACAGGACACCAAAGACAATCATAAGGCTTTTTCAGTTATGTTAGAAACCTGGGATGCAACTCCCAGACTTGTTCTGAGTTGATTCTAAATGACAAAAAATACACTGAACCCACCGACATCGCCAATATCCTGGCAGACAGGTTCAGTGCAAACTTCTCCACCCCCCCCAAAAGAGCAAGTATCTATCCCAGCAGAGGGCTGCCTCCCAAACATCTCAGATGCTCAGGTGAAGGCTGCCCTCTCCAAAGCAAAAAAACACTGCTTCCATGGGACCAGATGGCATCCCAGGTTGCGTCCTACATGAACTACAAGAGGAACTAATCCCTCAAATAAAATAGCTATACAATCTCAGCCTCACTACAGGATATGTGCCCACAGAATGGCGTACAGCAACAGTGGTCCCACTCCACAAAGGTGGCGCCTCTACAGACCCTGAAAACTATTGCCCCATAAGCCTGACTAGCTTAGTCTGCAAGGCTATGGAGAGGATCATCATGGAGCTCATAAACAAAGTCATTGGGGAACTACAGACACTAGATCCTACCCAGTTTGGCTTTGTCAAGGGCAGATCCTGCCTTTTGAACCTGGTTGACTTCTTTGAAACAGTCACCAAAGCCATAGATGAAGGGAAGGTAGTCCACACAGCCTATCTGGACCTTGCAAAGGCATTTGACACAATACCCCACTCGGGCATCATAGATACGCTATCCAGCTTAAATATAAACCCCTATGTCACAAGATGGGTCACAAACTGGCTCAAAGACAGAACCCACAGAGTGAGAGTTGCTGGAGCCATGTCAGACTCGAAACCGGTCACAAGTGGTGTCCCACAGGGTTCTGTCCTGGGACCACTCTTGTTCGGTATATACTTTTCCGAGGTACAGGCAAACATGGGAGGACTATGGCTCACCAAGTTTGCAGGCGACTGCAAACTGGGTGCCATAATCAACTCTCCAGCTGACACAAACATCCTTCAAAAAGGTCTCACAGAGACAGATAACTGGTGCCAGCACCATGGTTTAAAGCTAAATGCCAAAAAATGTATAGTCATACCCTTTGGCAAAAACAATGTGCCCACAAATTACCACATAGGCGGAAACCCATTAAGTACAGAGAAAGTTATTAGGGACCTGGGGACCCAAGTTGATAGCAATCTCTCCTTTGAAAACCACATTGCCAAAGTGGTTAGAAAGACCTTCTACATAGCCCACCTCATCATGAAGGGTTTCACATCTAGATCAAGAGAGGTAATAGTGCACCTTTATTCATCCCTCATCAGGCCCATCATAGAATACAATGCCCCTTTTGGGATGTACCTTACCCGACACCTGCAGCAATTAGAAAGACCCCAAAAGTATCTCACCAAGAGGATCAAGGGTCTCAAACAGATGCCATATGCTGCTCGGTTAAAAACTCCAGCTCTACTCAGTTGCATACCGCCTACTTTGAGGCGATCTATGCCTGACATACAAAGCTATGTCAAATCCAGAATTAATGGACATGCTCCACCTCAGTAAATCTAAATCCCTTAGAGCCACACGCTCGAGGGACTTGAACCTCAGCACAGAAATAAATAGAACTTGCTGGAGGGACAGGTTCATAACCCAGAGGCTCCCTTCGCTCTGGAATAGAATTCCAGTTCATGTGAGGCAGAGCACCTCACTGAATCTCTTCAAGAAGAATCTCGATAAGTGGATGGGGGATCGTAGGTTTGTCCCAGGGATTACTCCCGTGTCACTATTAGACAGAGGCACAGTAAACTAAACCTTAAAAAGGGCACAGTATACTCAAATCAAGGGGTGGCGTAAGCCATACAGAATTGGGCTAGGCTTATAATTGCCCCAGGGCAGATAGCCTAGTATGAACCTATGAACCTATTTAGCATAACCTTCCACCAAAATCTAGATCATGCAGCTAAGTAGTGATCCATAGAGTTATGCAGCACAACAGATCAATGCACTAAAAGATGCACAAGAAGTGTGTACAAATGAAGGTATAATGACATGTAAATGAAGTTGCACCTGCTACTGACTGCATAATGGCATGCAAATGAGAATCACAAAAGCAGGACTAGAGTCATAGCTTTCAAACAGTAAGTGGTGCATCTTAGTAAAAAAGGCAAAAAGCACTCTGAAAATTTGGGGATTATGAGAACAAAAATGCTAGGAGCAGTAGTAGCTTTTTATCAACACATTGCATTTAGTGTGGCTAGAAGGTATGTCAGACATGATGTGGCTGAACAGGCAGACAAAAGTGCTATTGATAAGGATTTAAATTACACTCACTGATAGGCCAGACTTTGCTAGAACCCACTTCATGGGCAGTGATACTATACAATCATTTGATGACCTGTTTGGCCCCCCCAAATTATATCTAGTGGAACATGCAGATTTCCCATAACAATGGGTACCAGGGTATATGTAGCTTTCACCATTCTACCTGCAAGGATCTTTCAAAGACAAACTGCAGACACATTTGGTATCTCATAGGCATCCACTTATAGAATACTCAAGGTATCCATCAATAAATTGCTACCACATATTACCACATATGGATGAGCACATCTACTTTCCCAGCCAAGCAGGACAGAGACGCACCATCATAAGTAACTTTTATATTATTATCACCTTCTTGAATGCTGACAGCTACAGACTGCATTCATGGGACATTAAAGGCTCCTGCTGGAATCCATCAACACCATTACATCAACAGGAAGGGCTACAATCCCATTAACTGCCAGAAAGTGAGGATTGCACAGAGGCTTATCATCTGGCAGCACCCAGAATTTTTACACACTCCATACAGGTGATCGGTATCAATGCTTACTACATGGTGATTTTCCACTTGGCCACCTGGTATTTAAGTTTAGGCACACTGGTGCATCCTTTGTCTCTACCTAGTAATGTCCCTGCAGTGTTGTAGGTGACACAGGTTATAACTTGGAGGCCTGGTTAATGATGCCCACACAGAACCTACAAAGCATGGGCATATATAAGTATACCACAACCAATGCCCAAGCCAGGAATATTAAACAGCATGTGGCTGGTCTACTGAAATTCTGATTGTACTACATAGACATGTTTTGAAAGCACTGCAGTATGTTCATGTGAGACCATGTCAGATGTTTGGAGCTGTTTATAGCGGGTCTATATTAGATCACCGAACGCTATAAAAAGCGAATGGTGATTAATTGACCCTATGTAAGGGAAAGCTTACAATTTAGAACTGTCAGAACAGCAATTTTTTCCTAGGGAAAAAATTGCTGTTCCAACAAAAAAAAAAAATACTTTAAAATTACATAATTGGGGGACTTCACCCCCCACACCCCCAATGTGGGGGGCTGCTCCCTCCACAACCCCCTACTTAAATATACCAATTCCGAGACCGCACTATAGTGCCAAAAACAGCAAAGTAATGAAGCGGCCAAGAGAATGTTTTCCCAGGGAAAGAATTTGCTTAAAAGTCGCTTTGATATTTTGATGTTTCAGGCTTTTGAGTTCGACCAAGACACATTCAAAAGAATGCGTCTTCGGTCTTCTAATAGGGAACCATTTATAGCACCCCAGTGAGATCATGTCAGATGTTTGCAGCTGTTTATAGCACCCCAGTGAGACCATGTCAGATGTTTGCAGCTGTTTATAGTACCACACCAGATGTCATCTTGTACAGTAAACAACATCATTTTTGAAGCAGGAACATAGAGTCTTTCCCCAAACATGTACACAGTGGCAGTGTTGTATGACACAGAATGATATCATGTATGCAGTTTTATCTAAAAACTATACTGTGCAGTGCATCTTTGAATCACACTGTGTACCAGACGTCTTTATATACACCACATATAGAGAAGGGTGGCAAGGATTACAGATAACATAATTTATAGAGGTGTATAAGAACACATGGATGCATGGCTGTCTGTGCATCCAAGTGGATGTGGAGCTACTTGTTAACAGAGGCAGAAACTGGGAGGGGGGAGCTAGAAAGGGACTATGCAAGGTGGACACTGTATTGACAGGTTGTGGGAAGGCACTATATTTATGACCCTGCAGTGAGGATTCTGTTATAAGTAGATGCAACTGGTCTGGGAGCCTGCAGAACTGGTGGAAAAGAACCTCTATGAGTACACAGGAAGTGTCTCTGATTGGCCCACTGTATGGCCAACATGAGCATGTAGTGAGGTATTGTAATACACCAACCATACTAGGGGCAAAATATGTTTCTTCAAAGATCATCCTATGCATCACCATGGGTATACGCATATCCCCAACAACAAGCAACACTGGGATATAGGGTACTGTTGGTGGTACTGACTAGCATCTGCATGGATAAGACCTTGGATACAATGTGTGCCATGATGGACTACAATAACACAATGGTGGCATGATCCCTGGAGTAATTTATCTTTTGGATGTTTTTGTAGTAGTAAAAGACATCTTCTCAGAGGTCATTCACCCCACTAATCTTCTTCTGGCTGGCATGCCCAGCTGTGCTTTCTGCCCATATAACAGCCCCATGCATATGTTAATAGATGTCTAGAGCCATCCACATATCTGGGTCTTGCTGTAACAGTGGTTGTTGCTTTGAGGCACTAGTATTCACCAAATGATGGATATCTACATCTCAAATGTAGTGCACTGGCCTGCCATCAAAGACGCGGAGATGATGGTGCCAGTGCTGTTAGGGAGCCACTCCTTGATAGGCATGATGAGCCCCCTTGCTGTGCATGTTTTTGGGTAGCTGTTGTGGGGGAGGTCACGTCACTTTATACAAAGGGTATAGGATCACCCAGGAGGATATCAGATAGTGTCAATGTGACATAGAACTATAGCTCAATCTGTGTACAGCCATATTGATAGGCACTCTTCAGGTGCTGACCTCAGCCTATTATCCCTGCCCATCCTCTAAAGATGTCATCACAGGTGGGGTGTGTCCTGAGAATAAACAATACATGAAATATCAGCGTCAAAGTGTCCTCCTTACTAGTCATGATGTCATGTCATATCCATAGAAAGAGCAGCTAGATGCATGTCAGCCACTATTGGACACCTGTCTCAGAACCACAGCTATCAATTCTTATGCCCCTTACCATTCCCCTTCTGGCACTCTCCTAACATTTAGTTGAGGAGGACAAAATGTCCTCTCATAGTTGAGGCAAAAAGAGTTATTTTCATTTTAAACTGTTGCAAACCAGCACATGGATTCCTCTAGTTTATACCACGCATAGAGCACTAAAGTGCTTTAGTCCTGAATGCAAGTTCAGTACTAGCATTCTGTACTGAATGCTGGTAATGAGCAAAAAATGACTGGCATTTGCTGAATGCACCCCTTAAGACTTTGTACCCATGGCAGCTGGTCCCTTCATCCCATCCTAGCTATGCTTCTAACCTACCAGTTACTGGCAGTCCTTTGAGTCTGGACACTTGATCTACTTATAGATAACATAGGCAGTGGTCAGCATGTGACACATGATACCATTTTGGGCAGACTCAGTGTAAAGCATGCGCAGTATGACTACCAAGCTGCCTCTTGTTCATATGAGGATCATGGTGCCTGGCCACTCCCAGATCATGTCTCCTCCTGAATATGATAACTAACCATTCACTAAACATTTCCATGCAGGGATGTCAAGCATAGCTCATCATCTGTGAGCGTGGTAGTAAGAAGAGTACCCCCCCCTTCATTTGCAGTCCTTTCTGCCACTGTGCCACAAGCCTTCTGTGAGGCTCATCATATCATGTTACTGACACTTTTCTGACATTGCAGTGCTGTTTAGTTCCTCCTATTCACATCACCAACAACATGAACTACTGTCTTCCATGAAAGGTCCTTTAGAAGTAGGGGGGCAACTCTACTGCCAGGCAGGTGTCAACCATGGTTTCCAAGTCCATGTAGAAGGACTTTGTTTTTGTTACAGCTAAAGATGTCTAACCTGTGCTGTATGCCAGGTTTAGAAATCCTGTGTCACCTAGGAAGAGAATAGATCATGTAAGTGGGCAGATATTGTGTATAAACAGTGTGGTACTGATGATAAACATAAAGGTGACCTAGCTGATTAGCACATGTCTGGACTGGACAAGCATAAAAGCATAAGCACATGGTAGTAGCCCCAGCTATGGTGGAGACTGAGCAAAGCATGCAATGGTAGATGAAGACCTTTTCAGGGATACTGTTCTAGCATGTGATACCCAGGGCTCTACTGGCAATGTAAGGGAAGGGAAGTTTCCCTGTCAGTGTGAGTGGTAGTTCCCAAGGGCACATAGGTGGCACAGGAATTCAGTGATATCATGGAGGGGGCAGAGTGTCTGTGTGAATGTTCTTGGCAGGTGTGCATATGGTATAAGAGCATAACATCTGAAAGGCAGAAAGGAGTAGGGAAAGCAGTAATTGCATTGCATGTAGCTATTTTGTAGCAAGCCAGCCAATTCCAGACTTCCAGTATAACCATGCATGGAGAATTATTATCATTACTTAGTCCCAAGACGGGTAGCAGTCCTTCTGTAGTGGGCTGTAATCCATCAGGTATGGGGTTATAGGTATACAGCTGCATTACTTGCACACTCTCTAGCTGCATGTGGCAACGTACTACTGACCACAAGGATTTCTGCCAACATGAGTGTTAAGAATGTATCTGCACGGATTAGAATTCTCGTGTACATAATATTGCTACAATACCCATCACCACTCTGCTGTCGAATACTCATAACCCCTTCTGGGTTCTAAATTGTGAAATAGCTGCTTATGTGTTGTCAGTGCTTCAAAACAATCAGACAATTCTGCTGCACATTTTGTCATCAAACTTGGTGAGGTATAGTAGTCTGCCCTGTATATATGCTATTGAAGCTTGACTCTGCAATGCCTATTCATTGTTACATTTCAGAGACACACAGTGGTAGCATAAGGTACCAGGGCATTTGCCTGCTTGCACTGACATGCAGTGTGCATTTGTTAGAGCAGGAAAGGCTATACATGTACGTGTTGTCCTATACTGGGCTGCTAAGAAGTGATTCAAAGTCCCTTGCAAGGCATGCTGTAATTCTGTATTGTAGGATGATTCCTGGTAATGGCTGCCAATGCTAATTCCCACGGAGAGTACCAGTCTACACTTACTTTCTTCCCCTTCACGGCCTTCTGCCCATGCCCCTTTTCTTCTCTCTCTCCACATACATAAAATGGGGGCCTTCACCATTACAATAATATATACCCTATTTTCTCCCAACCCTATTTTATCTTGCTGTGTTCCTGCTGTGTGTATTTCAGCTCGATATACTTTCCTGCACTCACCAGTTCAGGCAGTTCATGGAACAAATAAGGTGTCCGCCTCTGGACACCTTTTCGTTAGTCTTTTACATCTGTTATCATTTTTTTCTGTGAAGTACACAGCTTCATCCCACCACTGCCAGTACTCTCACTATCTGCTGTAGCTGTTGTACCTGGTCCTGTGAACTGCAAGCAGTGAAATGTGAGACTGCTGCATTTCCCTTTTTTGTATTCTCTCAGCTATGTGATCTGCTTCACTATAGTCTTTTTCATTTTCACCAGTTGTAGCTCAAAGTACAGCTTTCTGCCTACATGCATGATGTGCCAGCTTAGTACTTTGTCTATGTGGCTCAAGCCATCTGCTACAGTGAAATGCATTTTGGTGCATCCCAGCCATTTATTTATTTTCCTTTTAGCAGACCGGGATAGTCACATTAGGCCATTGTCCTCGTTTCAGAGTTGACCTTAAGTGGCATTTATACTGACTATCTTAAAATTGTCTGAAGCATAACAGAAATTACTCTCTCTCCTTTTTTTTGATAAGTGCCATCTAGGGCACCACCAGCTCAGGCAGATGAGACCTTAATTTAACATCTCATCTGAAGGATGGTATATGCATGAGTGTAGGATCTTCCTTAAATTGCAGTGAAGTGTCAACAGTGAAAAACTAATCCTGGTGTTGGAGCAGAACCCAAAGCCTTCTGATCTTTCTGTATTAAAGGCTAGGGTGCTATTTATTAAGCCACTGACACTTTACCAGGTGAATTAAGATCAAATATAGATAGTTTATTAAGCTGTTAGTATCATATTGCAAAATCATATTTTTTCAAACCATATCCACTATGTCCAACCATCTTTTAGTCACACATCTGTTTTGAGAGACTGCAGATATGTTCATCCCTGTTCACTGATAAGGTTTAAAATAAAGAATTTTACATTAGAAAACAGGGAATTAATAATTCCACTCTTCATGGCCATCATATTCTTCACCACTTTTCTATTACAAGGTAAAGGTTGTACTGTTAAAATCTCTGTAAACCATATTGGACAGCATTCTTATTTCTCTTACTGATCTTGACTTAGTTTTACCTGTGAAAAATCAAATAGCATGGCAAACATGATTTTTACCCCAGACATGTATTTGATACAGTTAGGAATTACAATTCACTTTCACAGACTCCTTTTCTTCCCAGCAAAACCTATGGTTTCCAAGACTTCACTGCAAAACTCTTTTTATGATTTCTCACAATTCAATAAAAAGAAGAATGTGATAGATGCATTTAGAAGGATTAATTACATTTGTACTGCCGAACAGAGCAGTGGAGGGTAGCTGTGCTTGGTATAATATGAGTTATTGCACAAAGTAATCACAAAAAACAGAGCTTATAGTATCATATGGCACAAAAGAGGTTTTGGGAAATTCTAGCATCTGAGCTGCTAACAAATTTTTTTTTTTATAACTTATGGCCATTATGTCAGATGTAGTCATGCAAATGCAAACACACCTGCCATTCCTGAAAAAAAGCCATAAACTGCAAGGTCCTATTAATCCTCTGGATAGGTTTGTATTTTGTCTTCTCTGTCACCTTCATAAGCAGAGGTCTAGGACTGTGCATTCATAGTTTCAGCAAAACAGTATTAGAAACCTGTGCTGTGCAGTAACAGACATAAAATATTTATCCGTTATGCAGTCATCCTATTCTTTATAATTAACTTGTTTTTCTTTCAGTTTTATTTCCCTGTTTCTCTGTATCTTATCTTTTGTAGAATATGTGTTGCCTTCTGTGGAATTGCTTGTTTTCTTGTTAGAGATCACCTGGTATGTTCTTTTGACAGCTTGTTAGGTCCACCCTTTTCTTTTCTGGGAAGAAAAGTACTTGGACCTGTTGAGTCTAAAGCATTGAATGAGGGTAAGAGATGTTTACGTGGGCAGCCCTTCAGATAGTGACTATATAATGACTGCATTCATCCACTGCTAGGATGTCTGCCCTCACTTCTAACCACAGACTCACAAGAGTTAGCTCCCCTATTCTCCATTTGGAGACATTTACCTGCAGTCTTTCTCCACATGTACTCCCTACTGAAAGACCATGTGTCTTGTTATACATTCTTCCATGTCTAATGCAGCCACCTAGTACCAAGGATTGTAGTCAAACCCTAGTTACTGGTTACAGAGACTAATGCCTTATCTCTGCATAAGTGAGCTGACAGTAGTCATGCATTTTTAGATTCACCTAAGCAGCAGATAGTTTCATAGTTTTGAGTAAGCTGTGTAAGGTCAATCACCATCATAAACTAGGTTCCAAGGTTATAGATTAGTATTTCAAACCAAACCATTTATCTAAAGACTTCTTGACTGATTCTAGTGTGATACATTTCCTTACTTGTAATATATATTGGTTTCATGATCTCACCATCTTTTGGGTGATACATCTTGCACTAAAAATGGTTCTGATACAAACAATTATATAAGTTAGCCTGTTTTGTTGCATTCTACTAAAAGGCTAAGTCTTCAATTTAATTCCCAGTCCTAAAATAATAATAATAATTGCACAAATACATACCCAAGCCTTGCAAACTATTCTTACCCTTTTGTATTACTGCTGCTAGTTTGCTTTAGTCTTCTTTATTTAGTCATTTGGTTTCAGAAAATGTAATGGATATTATTGTACCAAATGCAGACAGCATATCTTCCTCCAAAATGAAAGCTAAACATTAAAATGATGTAGTAAATAATCCAATCCATGGCCCTTACTCAAAATGTATATGCATAAAAAGAAACAAAGGAGTGATACTGTGTTGACAAATGATACCATCTGAATTCCTAAACCCTCAAGATAAGATGAACGGTTAGAAATCTGCCATAACTGAAGGAAGTAAACAGGTTTCATATAACATTGTATAAATGTTTAGACTGCGTTACAATTTAGTCACAGAAAAAATGCTGTTGGTTGTCTATGTGTAAGGACAATTATGTACATTTGTACATATAAACATGTTTGTGCTTGTTGACAGTAGGTCAGAGACCTGTATTATCTATCTAATTTGTACTTTAGTTACATAAATACCAGCAAGAGATAGAAAGAATTCATCATTTAAATCAATGCTAAATACAAGAGTGTCAGCATGCAAACTGACAGCACTCTGTTTAAAATTACAGACAACAGACCGTGACGTTGTATGCGTAAACATTTCTTAGAAAAGATAACATCTGTAAATGATAGATATTTTTCCTTTTTTTCAAATATTAATTTTAGGTACCTCCTAGAAAGTCCACTGACATGTACATGATAATGACTGGTGGTTAATGCATCTTTTTAATTCTAATTTTAATGTTGGTTAAAAGGGCAGAAAACTTCTGAAACTTAAAAATTGCAAGGTTCACAGGTTCTAATCCACAAACTGCTAAATCCTAAACAGACTTCTTAAGTTTACATACTTAGCCCAGACAACCTATAAGGAATGATGCATGGTTTGTTGCAAAACTGCATCTTATATAACATGCATGACTTCTCCTGTTAATAAAAAAGCTCTGAACATCTTGTACTTGACATCCAAGATGTCTAACACCTAGGATGGGTGGGTTGACCTACTGAAGTGGCATCTTTTCTTAAGATCAAGCTCAAATACTTTTTAACATAATGCCAATTGACAGGTGTCATTCTTTTTTTTTCACGTTAACAATAAACTAACCTTAGACAGTATATATACTAAAGCTTGAACTATCCACTTGACAGGTTTGGCAATAGAGTATATAGTTTAATGTATATTGTTTTACATTTGTATACTTTTAGAAAGTGCAGTTGTACAACACAAGTTGCGAAAATGGTAGAATATTTAAACTGAATAGGTGCAGTGGTAACAGATTTTACAAGGACAATGTGGATATGACATGAATAACAACTTCACTCTAGTTCATGTTTATGATGAGGGAACTAAAATTCTAGGAACAAATAGGGTAATATATGACTTCGAAGACATCAGTGAACTTAACATAATTAAGTCATTCATTAAGTATTTTTGGGGGTGGATCCATTTTAGAGTTTGCATGCAAACAGTATATACATATATGCAATGAATGATTTTATTTAAGTAACTGGCCTGAAAAACTTAAGGCCTGAATGATTTATATGTATTTTAATAAATACTTTTGCAATACATAAGAGGTTGCTATTTTAATTATTGATCATGTTAAGGTAATTTGATTTCCTTACCTGGCTTTGAATGTAGAAAAGAAGGGCAGCTAGACAAGTAAAAACAACTAAACTCAAGGTAAACAAAAATGTAAATAAGGTTGGGGTTTAATTCACTGCGAGTGTTACAGACTTCAGTGCATGGATAATGTGTCTTGATAGAGAGCTGTAGTTAACAGTAATACTCCATTGTGAAGGGAATGACTGTGTTAATGACAATTATAAATAAACTGTAAGACGCACATTTAACATGCTGATGTCATGAGTCAATGTTTTAGACCTGAAGATTCAGCTGATAAATTCAGTTTTTAGGTGAGCCATTCACTATAAAGGGGATATAATTACCTTTTGCTTCTTTCTGGTCTGATATTTCTGAAATAATGGGACCAGACATGATATAAATAATAAAATTTGCATAGTGCTTACTGCAAGAATGACAGCCTTGAAGTCAGAGGATTATTCATTGATAGTTACTAGGCTTGTTGTCCAAGAGATCATTAAAGAGAATAGTACAAATTTGCAGTTGACATCAAGCATTGTGTGGTTAAATGACCTCCCCAAAATCACACAGTAGGGAAATGAGAGGTGAGGGAATCAAACCCCATACCATAGCAACAATAGCTCACAGCCTTAGTCCCCTGAGCCACCCTACTGGCTTAAAGGGTGCAAAAGAAAAAAGTAACCTTAATGGCATTACAGTTTTCTTATGGATCTAAACTAATGACAATTATAAGGCATGTGTAAAAGCTGTCAAAAAAAGAATAAAACTGATTTGTGATTGCTTGATTGAAGCTTATTCTATTAGGCAAAGAGGACACATGTTTCTTTTTTTCTTGTTGTTATTGCTAAAATAGATTTATTTTTCAGACATAACTGCGCATATACAGTAAGGTCTACAAGCACCTGTGACCCAATCTGGTGTAGCATTATATACCCAATAACATAACAACTTTATTTCATAACAACATTCCTTACAATATTTCTAAAATCATATATGAATATAACTTCGTAATTTTTTGGCTTCTCCTATGTTCCCTTTCAAATATATGTGTGTGGTGGGGACTAGGGGAAGAAGAATGTCACTCTTCCTTTTATTACAGATACACTCCCTGTCTTTGCCTTGTACTCTGTACTTAGAGGTACACCCGAGGAGGACCCGTCTGCTTATACTAACTTCCATTTCCTGATGCACTTTTACACTGGATGTCCATCGGCATGCTGCCTGTCTACAGAAAGCCAGCACTTCTCTCCATTTCTTCCTCATCTTTCCTGTTTTCTACACCAGCTCATACAGCTTAATAATCATTTTCATCAGTTTTGGATCGCCACCTCTTATTCATCACTCCCACGTCATACTTTTCAGTTCACTACAGTTTGCAATTCAGCCCCTCCTATTTGCATTAATGCTATCCTATTGTCTTCCTGAATGGTTCACTCTGTCCCTTCTCCCCACAGTTCATGCCCTTATTTTTCACAAAATTCTGGTACTTTAATATAAAAAAATGCTTCTTATTTCTTTACATCTTCCACCTGTTGATCATTCTCACTTACACCCAAAAAACACATGCATAACTCCTACGTTTCAAGTACCTCCACCATCTACCCTCTCCTTGTCTCCTTAAACACATTTCTGGGAATTACAATCCTTCTACAGGTAATCCAAAGCTGCTGGATCAACAAACTCTGGCATTTCCCAAACAACCTTCACGTCTATACTACCATTTCCCATTCTTTCTTTTTCAGTCTGTACCTTTTCTTTCTTTGCGCTAATTTTATAGCCTTATCCTGGCTGATCATCCTACTTTTTAACGCTATAATCAGATAATAATCCAGCCTTATTTCATTTACTGTTTAATTTTTCCAGCTCTTCCTGCCAACCATGAACTCCCAATTAACTCAGGCTATTTGCTACTCCATCCTGGGAAGCTACCAGTGAAGGCAAGAGGTGGCCAGATCAGATCGCCATGCAGACACACTCAGTGGCATTTTATACACTGGCTGGCATCCCATCACTGACAGTATTAGTATGTGTCCTATCTCCTCCACTCAGCAGTGCTCAAGTGACCTGCATCATTACTGGAACCATTATATCTTCTTCTTATCAGTACACAGCCCTGTGCACCTGTGATGATTGGTACTGCATTCTCAGCTTGATGGCAGAATGTGTTTACCTGGACAATGCTTGCATTGTTACACCTCTTCTTAGGGATTGCACCATTATATGATCCCAGATTGCCACTCTCTACTACAAGGGAAGGCATACCCATCCTGTATACATTGGCTCTGAGTCTCATTCTGAGAGATACCTAACCTGCTAATCAAACTTGGGTTGCATGGACTGCAGCCTTGGATCTATCTATCTACACAAAATGAGCTGGAAATTTCTTCTTTTTTGATTTTTCCCATCTTAATACAATTCTTGCACAGGGCATCTCTTCTTTTGATTCCATTCCCTTTTATACCTCTCAACCTGGAAACATCAAAAATCAGGACAAAGACCCATGAAAACAGGTACAAATCTGTACACTAATTAACATAAAATTTGCATGCAGAACTGTGTAACCCCACCCACTCCGATGGAATTATGGGATACCAACTTTCAAACGCAAACTGAAGGATAACCAAAATATGGCCCCAGCACTATCTCTGCAAAAGTAAAAGTCATCTAAATATAACACATTACAGAGATCTGTAACTAATAAAGAGATTGCTGCTAGCAAACAACTTTATTTGTAGATGAAACAATGAAATATAAAGTGCCTGTTGTTGCCCTTGAGGAATAAATTGCCTATGTTACATAAAAAAAAATGGAATGGATGGCAAACTGATAACAGCTACATAGTTACTAAGTAACTCTGCCAAAAAGGGCACTCAGGACTGCAGTATTTTTTTACCCCTATGACAGAGTACAGTATCAGCAATCTATCTACATATTGGGGGAGTAGAACCCATAGCATTCTGCATCAAAAGCAAGCATTTTGTCTGTTGTGCTACTAACACAAACACACGTGGTATAACTTAAGCAGCACTAAACTTTTTTCCCCCTGAAGGAGCTATGCAGCACATGAAATTTGAAAAAAAGCCAACATTTATTGGGGGGGTGGCAAAACCGGGGACACATTTTAAACATTGCTTGCATTTCTTGAAAGATAGGAAGACTGAAACTTAAATAGCTATCAGATTTGCCAAAAAACACACATTTTAAGAGGAAAAGACTAAAAGTATGAGCTGCCATTAAAGATTGAAAGTAACAGTAAAACGCAATGCTTCTGCAAGTTAAACACAGAAAACTGCTGTTAAAGACTGAAAGTATTAGTAACACAGTTTGATAATTCAAGTACAAAGCTTCTGCAAGTCTGCCACTAAATAACACAGAAAGCTGCCATAATGTGAAGCCTGCATGCCCTTAAAGGCTGAAAGTAATACAACTGTTTGAAAAGTCACACACCTCCTTTAAGTACAAAGCTTCTGTTAGTGTCATTCAATAACACACAGAAAGCAGCCGTTATGTGAAGCCTGCATACCATTAGTTTGAAAAGTCACACATCTCCTTAAAGTACAAGTCTGCCATTAAATAATACACACAGAAAGCTGCCGGTATGTGAAGCTACGATGCCTGCATGCCATTTAAGACTGAAAACTGCCTAAGTAACATAGCCATTTGAAAAGTCTCACACACACGCACACACACACACACCTCTGTCATTAAGTTAAAAAGCTTCTGCAAGTTCACACACACACACCTCTGCAACAAGTAAAAAGGCAAGTCTGTAGTTAAGCAAAAAGCTTCTGCAAGCTGCCTAAGTAAATGGAAAGCTGTGCTGTTATGTGACACTGTGAATCTGTGATGCCTACATGCATGTCGTTAAAGACTGAAAGCTGCCTAAGTAACATAGCCATTTGAAAAGACACACACACCTACTTCTCAGTAATCCTAATCACTCTGCAGCTAAAATAGCGCATTAGGCATTAAATCTGCAGCAGGACTGGAAAACGGCATTAAATCTGCTTCAGATATGACAAGTATTCAAACAGGCAACTTCATATTCAATTAAATCTTCCCAGACAAGTATTTCATATTCAGACAGACACACGCAAGTATTCATTCAACTCCATGACTTACGTGATGGTGTTAAATCTGCAGCATGGTTTGAAAATGGCTCCATACTCAGTTAAATCTGCCCAGACGAGTATTCCATATTCAAACAGACAGACGCACGCGAGTATTCAGGCAACTCAATGACTTACAAAATGGGTCACGCACATCTGAGCTTAATTCCGACAGGCTGACGGAGCTGATGTCATCGCGCACGTGATGACGTCAGCTCCGAAAGCGCGGAATCTAAAAAATAGCTTAAAAATTGGAAATGAAGGGGTGCCACTCGGGAATCGTGGCACCCCTTCATTGGGACCCCAAAACTCGGTAAAAACTGAGAAATTTGGGACGGTTGGGAGGTCTGTTCCCTTTCCTTTCTTTTTGTTTCATCACTGCTGTTTTGAAGGCCTATCTCCTTCTTTAACTCTTCAAATCTATGAAATCTCACTCTTCAGTGCCAACACCTTTTGCACTAATACTTGATTTTCTTCTTTAATCTTCCTGACAATCAGTGGTATTTCAGCCCCTCAAATCTCACTGCCACCTCTCTGAGAACAGTAAGATTTCTCTAAGATTTTGAGACATTACTTAGTAAAGCTACCAGCACAAAAAAATTCAAGGGGTTCTTAAGATGTGACTTTGAAATTAATGCTGTTCTCACAAAAGGAAATATTGTCATTTGAATATTAATATGATTTATATAGAAGTATGACAGAAGGAGATACTGCCAGCCCAGCTATGTGGAATTTTATAAGTGGTTGTGTGTCATTTGTGAATATCAGCATGATGCAATTGCTTGTGTTACAGCTTTATTAGAACTGTATATCATATTGCACAGACATGTGCAGAAGAGATATTTTGTAAAATACTGAGCAGAAATGTATATACACTACTGTAACTGTTTAGATTTATTATAGCAATAACCCATGCCTGGGTGTGGGTAATGCTGGATTTACCCATGGTTGGTGTGGTTTGGTCACAAGTGTGAAGCCCGAGTGGCCAAACAAAGCCAACCATGGGTAAATCCAGCATTACCCACACCCAGAAGTGGGTTATTGCTATTATACAATGACATTATTTAAGAAAAAAAAATAATTACTTTTCTTAAATAATGGCATTGCATAATGCCTTCTTGCTGCCCTTCTGCAGCTGTCTGGTATTCTGCAGCAGTTCTGATGTACTGTGCATGCGTATGCCTACACAGTACATCAGAGCTGTGGGCAAAAGCAACGGAGAAAGCAAGATCTCCGTTGCTTTTTACAAACTGTTTTGCTATGTTAAATGGGTTTAACATAGCGAGACAGCTTTAAAAAAAGCAAAGGAAAATCTATGTTGCTTTTTTTAAAGCTGTCTCGCTATGTTAAACCCATTTAACATAGCGAGACAGTTTTGAAAAAAAGCAATGGAGAAAGCAAGATCTCCGTTGCTTTTTCCTTTTTACAAACTGTTTCCCTATGTTAAATGGCTTTATCATAGCAAGACAGCTTTAAAAAAAGCAACGGAGAATCTCAGTTGCTTTCTTTAAAGCTGTCTTGCTTTTTAAACTTGTTTAACATAGCGAGACAGTGTGAAGCAATGGAGATCTTGCGTTCTCTGTTGCTGTTAAAAAAAGAGTTATAGTAATGGAAAAAGTCCGGGCGACCAAACCTTTTTCCATTACTATAACTCTAATTTACAACGTGCATGCTGACCAATCAGCGTGCACGTTTTTGAATATTAATGGGGGGGGGGGTTGTTATATAAATGTATTTTAACAATGGGGACTGAAACCCATGAAGTTAACTTCAGAAGAATAGCTGAAAACTTAAATGACTTTATAACTACATAATAAAAGAGATGTTATCTTTCGGTTTCAGTGCAACAGAAGACATAATTTCTAGAACTGGAAGCTTTCTGCATTGTCTTTAAATGCGGAGGAACACAAATTATTTTATGGCTTGCACCATTAGCAAAAAATCTAAGGTTTATGTGTTTTCGCAAGTAGATGCTAAAATCAATGGTTGTGAGCCTAGGAACTGATAGTCAGAGGACAAGAAGTGATGTCATGCTGCCAGCTAACCCAGCTTTAATATTTGAAATATTAATTTAAGAACTCTCTGAGAGAGAGAGACTGTGCATTTTATATTTTGTGTTTGACCTGACAACATCAGTTGGAAAACCCACTCACGCCATCTGCCTTGCCTTGCTATGAATAAGTAAGTCTAGGGTACAGTAATTTCTCTTAGATACAGTCAGGAATATAGTGATGTATAACTTAGATATTTTCTTTGTTTGTTTAAGACTGTCCTGCAATGTTGTTTTAAATATTTCCTGTGATTTTGAATTTTGATGTAACTGTGATTGTTTACTAAATATTTTCTTGTTATTTTATAATTTATTATTACATATATATAAACCTTTCAATTGTGGCTGGTCTGTCTAGAGATATCTAAGCTCTTAGTGTATTCATATCGATTGGTGACACTGTGCAGGCCACTCCAAATAGCCTTGCTTTTGGTCAAACTACCATTTGTATTAATAGTAGCATTACACAGTAAAATCGGGCACCCTTTGTTTATGGCCTTAAGGTCGTTGATAAGGAGTGGCTGGTTGCAGTCAAACTACCTGATAGTCTGGGCAAAAGGGGGCATAGCTAGTGAAGCTGTGCCAGCCTTTTCCAGGTGTGTGTGTGTGTGTGTGTGTGTGTGTGTGTGTGTGTGTGTGTGTGTGTGTGTGTGTGTGTGTGTGTGTGTGTGTGTCTGTCTGTGTATAAATCAAACCTCAAAGAGTATATATGTCAGCTACTTGGGCAGGGATATGAAACACTGGTTGGACAGAGAGGGTGCTGGATGTCTTGGCTTGGTCACTCAGTTGAGCTCTCAACTCTATAGCTTTGCCACTGGGGAGTCTTACTTATTGGGGATCTGGAGAAGGAGAGAGAAACCAGCCCCAGACTGACTGTGGTCTCTGTCTGCTCTTAAGGGAAATTGCACTTGATGCAGAGAGCTGCATCTGGAAATACTGTGTGTGTGTACCTGTCATCCTCCCAGTGTGTATGTCCCCTAGTGTTGCCAGTGGTGAGGATTGAGGCTCCTTGATTACTGGGCCAGTGGTAGGGTGTCACAGTTGTAACTGAAGGTTTCCAAATATATGGAAAGGTAGCAGTTTTAACAAACATATTTAGTTTCTATTGCTTTCTTATCTCCAAATCAAGACTTCTTCCCCAGTATCTTGCATCTGTTATTCATCTCATTTCTGTATTCACTAACTCCTGCCACTATTCCCAGAATTACCTTCTTCCTGCCTTATGTTCTTTTAGCATTTGATGTAGTATCATTTTTGCTTACCTGTATTTCTTTCCACTTGTAAACATATCTGAGGTGTCTCTGTCCTTATCTTAACATAGAGCACCTGCCCACCACCTCTGCCTATCCTAATGAACATAGTTAAGCTTTTGGTTTGCTTCATAATATTCCTTTTAAAAGTAAATTAATTTAATCTTATCCCTATTCCTTTTTGGAAACAAATTTCTTCATCTTCCATTTTCTATTCTTTCCTTCAATGGCTTTTTTTTCCTGCTATGAATTTCCTTCCTTGAGTACTGTATATATTTTCCCCAAGGACAATGTCATTTAAACTTATTATTTGAAATCAGATTCATGTCAAAACAAACAATAAAGAAGAAAAATGCTTACCTAAACAATATGGTTTATATTTCTACAAGAATGTACTGATGTAGCTTTTCTGATGATGATATATATATATATATATATATATATATATATATATATATATATATATATATATAGATAGATAGATAGATAGATATAATTATTTAAAAGCTGCCTCAATAATAGGGTCTTTCTGATTACTGAAGTGAAAATCTAGTATAAGAACACCACCAGCAAGAGCCCTTGCAGGGTTCAATTTTAAGATCTCTTCTGTTTTCATTATTTAATTATGGATTGTCCTGAGATGGCACTGATCCAAACTGCACTTTCATGCTGAAGAAATAATTATAGCAAAGCTCATGCTTCTCCAAAACTCTTAGAAGCGACCTTATAAAAATAACTCAGACACCTCTACAAATGACTTTTACAAAATGAATTAGTTGTCCTTTGTGCTAAAATTCTGTAAATAATCTACAATCTACCATAAATACTCAATAAGAATTAAATGCCTGACCATTAAGGAGCCTGCTGACAATATACTACCTGGAGATGAAAACAAAAGCTATCTAGGTGTGTACCATTTGACCAAAAGCTCAACTTTCTAATACACACAGAATAAATAGATGATATGGCTCTATCTCACCTAAAAGTCTCATCCAAATTGGCAAACATTCTAGCAAGAGAAGCCAGGAAAGCAACAGCCAAAAATCTTCTACTGCCTATTAATGAATGCAATCTACCTACAATTCTTTAAATGTGTTATTAAACACATTTTTTCTGTAGATGCTAAAACAAAATATTGTGTTTATTCAATTTATCACATAACTATGAACATCATGGCTTAACCCTATTGAAAAACAATTGGCACCAGTCTATGTATTTTTTTCAAATTTGTTAAGCACAGTAGGGCACTGATCTGACTGGACTATTTTCAAACTCAGCCTTTGCTGTACAATCTGAATAAAATGGACAAAGACTTTACATACAGAAATATTTGAAAAATGAGCATAAACTCAGATAAAAGCAAAACTGTTTCATCTGGAAATGTTTGGATTATGAGTATATGTAAGTTTACATACATTGCAAGAATATGATATGTTGGACAATTTGCCTACTTTAAACAGCGTGACAGAAAGATTTGAAAATATGATGCAGATTACAGATTATCCACCTGTTATACTCCTTAATATGCAAACATATTTACACCAATTTCTGACCATCCTAAAATCAATCCAAAAATCACAACTTGCACTTATACCCTTTGAAATCAAAGGGCTCCCATTTTGTTGATGTCGTTTTATTCTTAGAAGAGTTAAATATTTTTCTCCAACATAGGTTCATAGGTTCATAGGTAGGTACTAGGTTATTGGCCCAAGGGCCTAAGTAAGCCTAGCCAACAAGGTTCTCTGGCTTACGCCACCCAAGAAAGTTAATTTCCTGTGCCCCTGTCGAGCAGAGTCACAGAAGTGATCCCCAGGGTGTATTTCCTATTTCCCATCCACTCATCAAGATTTTTCTTGAAAAGTGTAATGAGGAACTTTGCTTGACACAGATGGGTAGCTTGTTCCAGAGTACAGGAAGTCTCTGGGACAGGACTCTATCCCTCCAGCATGTCCTGTTTATTGTGGTGACGAGGTTTAGGTCCCTAGATCGTGTAGCTCAGAGGGATTTGGATTTCTTTAGGTGTAGCATGTCCAACAGCTCTGGGTTTAACATAGCTTTATATGTTAGGCAGAGATTTCCTCAGAGTAGGCGATATGCTACTGAGTAAAGCTGGAGTTTTTTAAGACGGTCAGTGTAGGGCATCTGTTTGAGGCCAGTAATCCTCTTTGTGAGGTACTTCTGTGACCTTTCCTGCTGCTGCAGATGTCTTGTGAGGTACATTCCAAAAAGGGCGTTGTACTCTATAATGGGTCTAATGACTGCCAAATAGAGGGGAACAATGACCTCTTTTTTCCTGAATGAGAACCCTTTTGTAATGAGGTGTGCCACATAGAAGGATTTCCTGACTACTGTGGTGATGTGATTATCAAAGGGGAGACTACTATCCACCTGGGTCCCAAGGTCTCTTATCACACATTTGGTGTTAAGTAGACTGCCTTTTATGTGGTAGTATATGGGTACAGAGTTTTTACCAAAGGGGATGACAATGCACTTTTTGGCATTGAGCTTGAGGCCATGCCTCTGACACCAGGCATCTGTCTCAGTGAGGCCCTTCTGTAGGATGTTCACATCATTTGGGGACTCGACTATGGCTCCTAGTTGGCAGTCATCTGCGAACTTCATTAGCCAGAGGCCTTCTGTGTTAGCCTGTACTTCAGAGAAGTAGATTCCAAACAGGAGAGGTTACAGGACTGAACCCTGTGGTACTCCACATGTCACTGGTTTGAAGTTAGGTTTGGAGTCTGCAATTTTTACATTGTGGGTTCTGTCATTGAGCCAGTTGGCAACCGATCTTGTGATGTAGGGATTTATACCTAGTTTAGTGAGCTTAGCTATAATTCCAGAATGGGGGATGGTGTTGAAAGCCTTGGCGAGGTTAGAATAGGCTGTGTGAACCACCTTACCCTTGTATACGGCTTTGGTGACTGCCTCAAAGAAGTCGATCAGGTTCAGAAGGCATGATCTGCCTTTCACAAACCCGAACTGGGCAGGGTCCAGACTTTTGAGGTTACCAATGTCTTTGTTTATGATTTCCATGACGATAAATTCCATGGCCTTGCAGACCAGGCTCGTCAGGCTAATAGGGCGATAGTTCACAGAATCAGTGGTGGCACCCCCTTTGTGGAATGGGATAACTGTTGCTGTGCACAATTCAGTAGGCAGAAAGCCTGATGTGAGACTATGATTGAACATGGTGCTTAGGTGGGGATCCAGTTCTTTCTGAAGTTCATGTAAAATGCAGCCTGGGATGTTGCCCGGTCCCATGGATGCTGTGTTTTTGGTTTTAGAGAGTGCAGCTTTTACCTGCATAGATGTGATTGCAGGAACTCTGCATTCTTTCTGTATAGATATGGGCCTTTTAGGGGGGTGAGAAGGGGGTAAAGTTAGCACTGAACCTATCTGCCAGGATGTTGGCAATGTCAGTTGGTTCTGTAATTTTCGTGCCGTTGTGCTGTAACTCAGAGCAGATCTGGGTGTTGCCATTGAGATTCTTGATATAGCTATAGAATGCTTTGTGGTTGCCCTTAGAATCAGTGGCAATTTTGTTTTCGTAGCTAGCTTTGGAGGAGCTTATAAGGGATCTCAGCTTCTTAGTGAGGCTGACCAGGGAGCTCCTCCACTCATGGGATTTTACACTCTTTTGCAACAGTTTCTTCCTTCTGTTGTAGAGTTTGTTTATGGCAGGGGACCACCAGATTGGATTTTATTTGGAGGATAGCATCTTGGTTCTGTTTGGGATAGCATGATCCATGCACTCGTGTAAGTGCTTATAGAGTGCATTTGTGTAGGATTCTGCAGTCATAACTATTATCCACCTGCATGGGCTTCAGGAAGTTCACCACTTCTGTCTTAAGAAGCATTAAGTTGGCTTTGGAGAAACTTTTTACCATGGTTTCCTTAATGGTGGGTGGGGGCAGGACGTGGATATCTAGGGTGATTATCTTATGGTCAGATCTGACCAAAGAGGAGTTAATTTCAGGTGTGGAACACTGGTCACTCATTTTAGTAATGACTAGGTCTAGGGTAATGTTGCCCCTATTGAGGTTGTGGATAAGGTGATCCAGGGCATTGTAATTTAAGAATTCCAGAAAGCGTTGAGTGAAGGAGTTGGTACATGAATAGTTTTCCCAGTTAATGGTGGGGTAGTTGAAATCACCCATTATTAGGGTGTTAGGTTGAACCCTAATATTTTTCAGTACATCAAGAAAAAAGGAGTGGGAATCCTGGGGCATGGTGGGGGATCTGTAGCAAGCTACAGTTTGGATTGCAGTTTTTCCCAGAGTTAGTTGCACTTGGATAACCTTGGATGCATTATGCTGTGCAACTAGCCTGGAGGTGTGGATATCCTTAATGAATATGGACACACTTCTACCTTTGGTGTCCTGGTCCAGGTTAGATGGCCGAAAAGTGTGGTATGAGTTATAGCCTGGTAATGCAGGGGTGCACTCTGGAGCCTTGAACCAGGTCTCAGTCACTGCACAGATATCAATGGTCTCCATTTTAAGGAGTGCCTTGAGTGAGTGCATTTTGAGATTTAGACTTCTAGCATTGAGTAGCATTACCCTCAGTTTTTGCTTGCCTCTTCCTGTTAAGGTGGTGAAATTGCCATTTGAACCTTGCCTAAAAAGACAAGAGCCTGAGCCAGTATCCAGAATCCCAGGGGTGACCGGTGCAGGCTATCTCTGGCAAAGCATCATGGTCTGTCGACCATGTCATCCCAGGCAGACAGATACTGGATCACCTTAGAAAGACACCAGATGCTTAGCCGATTGTTGAAGTCAAGCATTTTGTCCTTGTACTGCGGTATCATTCTGGGTGATGGCAGGATGCTACTCAGGGCTAGGGTCATACCTGCCTAGGCTACAAGTTCAGAGAGCTCTTCCATGACTATTTTCATGTAGTCCAGAGAGGTACATCTCATGTCGTTCACACCAACATGGACAATGACAGAGTCATATTTGTACCTGTTGGGGAGTGACCTGAGTGTGTGGGTTATGTGTTGGATCCTGGCACCTGACAGGCAGCTGACAGTAACCTTCTCCTTATTTAGTCTGGTGAGTGGGATATCAGTGTGCCTGACTATAGAATCACCTATGACTAGTGTGTTGGGTATGTTGGTTTGCCTTATGGGTTGTGGTTTATTGGCACACTGACTCTGTGGGCTATGTGTAATTTGGGTTGTTTTGGAGGGTGGAGGTTGCTTGCGTTTCTGCTTTGGAGGTCTCTGTTGCTTGAGCAGATTATTATTGAGAGCCTTTGTGAATGTTTTTGTGTTTCTATGGGTGGATTTTGGTGGTGTAGGTTTAGTGGGAATATATGATGAGTGTGATGTGGTGCAAGTGTTTACCTTCTCCTCTTGACTGTCAAGTTCAGTCTTGGTTGGAGAGAGCTTTACCTCCAGTTTGGCTAGATAAGTGCATCTCTCACAGGTTGTGGTGTTGGGTGGTAGGAGGAGAGGGTTGTCTGTGTAAATGAGGCAATTGCTACATTGCCTCAAAATGCTCAGATTCATCAGATAAACAGGAAAGAACACTGGGAGCTGACCCTTGGACATGCCTAAATAAAAAAATAATTTCGTCTAGACGAGTGAGGAAAGTGAATATAAGAGCTGGTTTTCTCTAAGCAAGTGAGGAAAATAAGTACAAAAGCTGCTTTCCTCTAGGTAAAGAGGAAGGTTGAGTGTTGTAGTAATTTGTAGCTTATTTAGTGCTAGCAACAAGTTCTGAACTAGTGCTGAGCACGAATAAGCAAATTCAAGTGCTAAAACTAAGAATCTGTACCTGGATCTTGTGGTAGATAGACTAGCTAATGCTTACCACCCCCACTAATAGGCTAGAATGCTTCCCTCCAACACAGAAAGGCTTGGGATCTCAGAAGCTTACAAACAGTCCTGGATATAGCAAATTTCTATCTGGACTAGACTAGTTAACAGAAAGGTGGGAAACAAGTGCAAATGTGGGCTTTTAAACTAGAAAGTTGAAAGAGATGGAAAAACTGCTGAAACGGCCAATAAACTACAATTTCTGGGCCAGAAACCACTCTTGTTGTAGATAGTCTACCTAGTGCTTACCACTCCCACTGATAAGCTAGAAGGCTTCCCTCCAACACAGAAAGGCTTGGGGGGCTCAAAAGCTTACAAACAGTCCTGGATACAGCAAATCTGTATCTGGACTAGACTAGTTACAGGAAAGATAGGAAACAACTGCAAATGTGGGTTTTTAAACCAGTTATTTGAAAG
This sequence comes from Protopterus annectens, assembly GCF_019279795.1. NCBI lineage: Eukaryota > Metazoa > Chordata > Ceratodontiformes > Protopteridae > Protopterus > Protopterus annectens. The sequence continues at coordinate 431,656,234 of NC_056742.1, read as the reverse complement.
AGATGGAAAAACTGCCAAATGGCCAATAAACTACAATTTCTGGGCTAGAAACCACTCTTCTGATACATAGGCTACCTAGTGCTTACCACTCCCACTGATAAGCTAGAAGGCTTGCGTCCAACATAGAATTGATTTGGGGGCTCAGAAGGTTGCAAAGAGTCCTGATTACAACAAATCTGTATCTGGATTAAACTAGTTGCAGGAAAGGCAGGAAGCAAGCTTAGAATTTTTTTTGGAAAGTGGAAAGGGAAAAAGGAGAAACAGAAGATAATTCAAAATTAAGGACATAAGTGGCGTGCCTGTACAAATGTTCTCTCTGTATTAGGTAGAATGAGCTAATGACACTAGACTGGAATAGAGCTGGAATAGAGCTGAACAGATAGGACTGGTAGGAGTGTCTGAAGTCAAAATATGATCTCACTGTACTCGGTTGAGTGAGCAAATGAGATAGACCCAGGAGGAGTGTTCAAACACAAATTTACAGGAGGGGCAGGCAATTCCATAGCCACCAAGATTAATACCAAAACAAGAACATGGAGGGCAGGTAGAGAGAGTGACCACAGTATCTATGAAACAATTAAATAGAAAAATAAATAACTACAAAGAGATACAGCACCAATGAAACAATTAAATACAATGAAAAATAAAATAAAATGCAGTACAATCTTTAACACTGCAAGTTTTTACTTAACTCAGCAAGTAATGCAGTTGATTGTAGGTATGTAGCAAAAGTCAAACAACTCTGATTTGAGCAGTAATAAATTCAAAGATATGTGACTTAACTATTATAAATACAGAGAAACCCTCTAGGCTAAGAGTTTAACATTGAATATTAATGAAGTGAAACACAATAGCCCCCACTAACTGCAGAGACAGAGAGAGAGCACAGTATTCTATGAAACAAATAGAAAAAAAATAACTACAGAGAGACACAGACCAATGAAACAATTAAATACAAAGAAAAATAAAATAAAATGCAGTACCATCTTTAACACTGCAAATTTGTAATTAACTCAGCTAGTAATGCAGTTGATTGTAGGTATGTAGCAGAAGTCAAACTACCCAGATATTGAGCAGCAATAAATTCAAAGATATGTGACTTAACACTTATAAATACAGAGGAACCCTCTAGGCTAAGAGTTTAACACTGAATTTCAATGAAGGGAAACACAATAGCCCCCCCACTAACTGCTGAGACACAGAGAGAGCACAGTATTCTATGAAACAATTAAATAGAAAAATACATATCTACAGAGAGACACAAACCAATGAAACAATTAAATACAGAGAAAAAAATTAATAAAATGCAGTACAATCTTTAACACTGCAAGTTTGTACTTAGCTCAGCTAGTAATGTAGTTGATTGTAGGTATGTAGTAGAAGTCAAACAACTCAGATATTGAGCAGTAATAAATTCAAAGATATGTGACTTAACACTTTAAATACAGAGAAACCCTCTAGGTTAAGAGTTTAACACTGAATATCAATGAAGTGGAAAACAATAGCCCCCATTAAACTACAGAGACAGAGAGAGACCACAGTATTCTATGAAACAATTAAATAGAAAAATAAATGCATAAAGAGAGTTACAGACCAATGAAACAATTAAATACACAGAAAAATAAATAAAATGCAGTGCAATCGTTAACACTGCAAGTTTGTACTTAACTCAGCTAGTAATGCAGTTAATTGTAGGTATGTAGCAGAAGCCAGACAACTCCGGTATTGCGCAGTTATAAACATAGCTCCTAAATAGCCAAATTACAACATCACATGCATTTCAGACACTCAGGCTATATCTGACTTTGACTAATTGAGTATTTAAAAGAAGTACTTAAGTACAAATGCTGCACTGCTCATGAATGATATTGCAAACCCTTAGGCATCTCTTCCTGCAAACAGATAATATATGACATTCCCATTCATCTCAGCTGTCCAGACTTTTGTCCCTCAGGTTTCTCTGTTCTTCACAAAATGCATGGTTTTCTGGCAAATCTCTGAGGATTGAAGTTAACAAATAATGGCATGCATTTGAATTTCAGACTTCATATCCTCCTCAAAATGCAATCTAACACAAATACTCATGCTAGCAAATTTCTAAGAGCAGTATTTAAAATTTGCCCCTATTTTTCAGCATTTGTTCACCTATTATTTTAGACTTGGTCCAGATTTCTTGTGAAAAGAGGTTGTGAGTTATGGTTATGTGTGTGGGGAGTCTTATTGGGGACCTGGAGAGCAAAGGAGCAACCAGCCCCAGACTGACTGTGATCTCTGTGTGCATTTAAGGGAAATTGTACTTTACTTTGTGTATTAGTTATCCTTTTCTCTTCTATGAGATGACCTCCCTGGTGTTAGTGGTGAGGATTTAGGCTCCTTGATTGCTGGGCCAGGACACGGTCGTCACAAGGTATATAAACTACTCTTTGAATTTCCTTTTCTAGCGATACTTACTCAATGCATGTACTTTTCTTTTAGTGTTTTTATTACATATAATTCTGTTGTTTTCAGGTAAAAATGTACTGCCATGCAAAAATGTTTTACAATCATGTATATGTGATTTAACTGTGGAATATTTTCCCTGGGGCCTCTGTTAATCATATGTATATATGTATATATATATATATATATATATATATATATATATATATATATATATATATATATATATATATATATATATATGTGTGTGTGTGTGTATAGGTCTAATTTTTCTTATCAAAAGCTCATTCTTTTAAAAGAATCCATTTACGTGAAAGTGCACTTAAACGAAAGTGAATTTTCGTAACTACCAGTTCAATGAACCAGTAATAGTAAAAAAAAAAAAAAAAACTGCAGCACCACATTGCACTACAGTGGGGATAAGGGAATATACCTGTTTCCCCACTGTAGTGTGATCTCATAGTTAGTTTATAGAAAGTAGTGGGGGGTGCAGGGGGGCTTGCCCCCCTGAAAAAAATTACTTTGTCTTGTTTTTATTTTATTTTTTTTTATTACTATTACTGGTTCATTGAACCAGTTGTCACGAAAATGCACTTTTGTTTAAGTGCACTTTCGCATAATTGGGCTCGTACTTTTTCTTTTTGAAAGGATGAACTTTCAATAAGAAAAAGTCCACACACACACACACACACACACACACACACACACACACACACACACACACACACACACACACACACACATATTTTTTGTTTGTTTTTTGTTTTTTTGCCCAGTTAGATATCCCCTGTCAACAATGATAAACAAAGTCAAATCAATGAGAAATCTAATGAAATTACATGATTACTTGTCATGAAAGCTGTGCAGTTTTCGTAATGTTATAATATACATCTTTAGTATCATGTTGACTATTGAAAAAAGAAAAAGTCTATCTCTGAAGGGTGAAATACTGGAAACAAGCTTTGCAAATTGCACTGGAAGTCTCCGAGGGATACAATAGTGGAAGAGATATTACACTCTTCCAGAAATGTTATAGTTAAACTTCTGGTTTGGTATGCCAGGGTTAGTTTTTTGAGACTGGAATAAAATAATAATGCCAGATCATTTTAATGCATTTGGCAAATGCAGGTGAACATAATAAAGAAACTACAAAGATTGATTTATTGTTTGCTTATAAAATATTGGCAGACTTAAAGCAAATTGTTTTACAATGAACAGCAAGCCAGAACATTTAAACAAAACATAAATGCATATGTGTCTTCATAAGTAATGATACATTTAAAGTGACTGCAGAAGAACGTAATTTCTTAGCACGGATGGAAATTTCTTAAAGTAAATTAATTATTTACTAATATATAATAGTTTGTACTAGCTATGTACAATTATTTTTCCTGTGTCTGCAATAGCTGTTCCTATGTGTTTTGCAAAAAAAAAAATGTTTTGAAAGTTCAAGAAATGCAGTCGTACTTCTGCAACAAATAAAGTAATAGTTTCAACAAACGGGGAGTGCCAGTTGTTGGTAAAGCTTGAAATCATTAAGGTTAACCTTATCACAAACCATTTACAAGTAGTAAATGTGTAACTAAGATATGGAAAAGACTTATCTATCACATAAAACTGAGCTGAAATAAATGGCATGCACTTTGCATTATCTGTGTGACACTTGATCCAAAGACAATTTAAAAAGTAATAAATTGCTGTTCTGAGAGGTTTTAAGGTATCTGATTTCCAGTAAGAAAGCCACAATATTTTCATTGACTTAACATTATTGTTTCTACTAAATAAATCTCAGAACTAACTGGGAGGCAAAATCAATCTGTTTTTATAACCATGGAAATCTGACACTCATTTATAAATACTCAACTTAATTATCACATATTTTGACTGCAAAATTATTTCCCAGTAATAGTGACATCAAATATTACAACAGAAGACTTTCTGGTGAACTTTTATTTAAGAATATGGAATAAAATGTTTGTCAAAATATTAAGCAACTCACTACCCCATCTATAGCTTTGTATCTGTTTTCTATTGTTCCTGTATATTGTATGTGTACATATATACACACACGCGCACACACACACACA
>NC_056742.1:431601708-431646708 GCF_019279795.1 Protopterus annectens | reverse complement strand
GTGCGAGGATGAAAACATGCCCAGAACCCAGTAATCAGATGCACGTGCCACAAACAATAGCAGAAACAGGAAGGTCAAGGGAAGAAAAGAAGGAAATGCAGAAGTAGGGTAATTGGAGTACTAATGAGCAATCAACACCAATCAACCCACGAAGGCCAATTGATGGCAGCTGACAAGTCTGCTTGCAGAAACCTGCAAAACAGGATAGGGGAGGCATTGGAATGCAAAGAAAGGAGGGGAGGTATTGGATTGCAAAGATAGGAGACCTGAAACAGCAGAGCAAAGCAAGATGACAGCAGACCGGCAGTAGCACAAGTAACGCAAGATACGCCAGGTCCAGGAAAGTACAAATGAAAGTAGGCTGCAGGATGCACGCCAGAAAATGGTAGGTGCAACGTGCAGAAATGTAAAGGGAAGGTCAAGAGGTAATCCACGGCAGGCAAATGTAATTCAACACCAAAGGCACCACAATAGTAGTTCTGGCAGTAAAACACATAAGATACCCTGTAGCTACGATTGTACATACACACCCTATGACATCATCGGTGTTCACAGCACAATAATATAAAGTGTGAAAGCACCCAACACACACCTGTGTATTCCCAAACACTGCACCATAGGTGTAAACACACGGAGAACTTTTAAATGTACATGTTGGGAGCTGCCATATCTGTGATTCATCAGCATGTGTTAGAGACTGACGGTGTTGTGGAGGATGATGCCGACAACCACCTCAGGCCTCGGAGGAGAAGGAGAGTGTTCAGACCAAGGGTAACCTACCAGGGGCTACATGACCTAGAGATAGTAGAGCGTTACAGGGTGGACAGGGACATCTTACAGCAAATAGTGCAGCTATGCCAGCCATGCCAGAGAACCAGAAACAACAGAGGGGAACCCATCCCAGTGGACATGAAGGTATGTGTAAGCCTGCGAATACTGGCCACAGGTACCTTTCAAAGGCCAACTGGAGATATAATGGGAATCTCACAGGCATCAGCATCCAGGGTACTACACCAGTTCCTGGATGCCATGTTACCACATGCCAATGAGCAGATATACTTCCCCAGAACTCAGGAGGAGTTGGCCAGCAATATGCGCCACTTCCACCGTGTGGCACACTACCCGGAGGTACTGGGTGCGATACACTGCACGCACATACAAATCAAGTCACCACCCGGTGAGCATGGTAGGTGCTACATAAACCGCAAGGGAATCCACTCCATCAACTGCCAGGTCATGTGCAATGCCCAGGGCATTATCATGGATGTGTGTGCTGGCAGCCCTGGAAGCTACCATGACTCCCATATTTGGCATGCCTCACAGCTGTATCAGGTATTTGTCAGGGGGGACATCCCACATGGCCATCTTGTGGGGGATACTGGCTATGCACTGGAGCCATGGATAATGACTCCCATCAGAAATGCACACACACCCATGCAAGAAAGCCATAATGAGGCACACGCACAAACCAGAATCATCATAGAGCATGTGTTCAGGATGCTGAAATCATGGTTTCGGTGCTTGGATACATCTGGTGGAGCCTTGCAGTACTCTCCAGGCATGTGTGCCCACATCGTCATAGTATGTGCCATGCTACATAATATGATCCTGCGGAAGCAGCTGCAGCAGGGACATAATGGTGAAGGCCCTCATAGCCCACCGCAATTGCTAAGGCAATTACAGGCACAGAGGGATTCAGACCATGAACACACTGTGCCAGCCCCAGTAGGCAGATGGAGGCGTGCCCAATATGCCTACACCTTGGCAAAGAGGGAACGTATAGCACATACTCTGACAGTGTAGGCCCCTATGGACTGACACCTCTCCACCTGCACACACAGTAAAATGGATGGCACACAAACATGACCACCTGTAAATTGTAATGTATTGGTGGCCCAATGTGTGACTCCTACATAGGCAGCCCTCAAATATTGTAAACACAACAGCCAGTGGAACACGGAATGCCAAAACCTGAACAGTACGTGAGCCTTACAGCATATGGTGGTGCTGTGTGCCTGTCACGTTCCCCGACATGTATATATATAGATATATATAGATATATATATATATATATATATATATATATATATATATATATATATATATATATATATATATATATATATATATATATATATATATATATATATATATATATATATATATATATATATATATGTACACATATGCATATATATAATACAGATAGAAAGGCCAATAGAGTGATATATGGTGATATAGATGGATTCAGTGATATCTGCAAATATAATAGATAGTTCAACGACATTCATAACACCTTGGAGGTACAAATAAATAGGATACCGCCAACCATGGAATGTGTAGCATTCCGACATGCGTAACCACGAGGCTGAAAGACCGATAGAACACAGTACTGGAACAGTACAGCCGCGAGTAATAGTATGATGATATGAAGGGACAGTTAGTCACCGCTGCCGGTGTTGCGGTCCACATAGGTACTGTGTTCAACTATGTCTGTGAGTGCCGTAGTCTGTGTAAGTGTGCGTTGGGGGTGCCGTGTGCGTCTCTGTGTGACTGTAATGTGTGTGTGTGTCCGCAACATGTGTTTGTTAGTGCCAAGTCAGAGGCAGATCAGTACGGTAGGAGTGGGTATAGCTAGCCGTAGGCATACGGTTACTCCCTGTCCCACAGTAGGAGGGACAGCCCCACCCTGGGCAGGTGTGTCCTGACATAAAACAGTACAGAGGGAAAATGTCTGAGATGGTAGGACATAAATATGTCCCATATATAATGTAACAGTCGTATTTAGTAGTTATGCCTGTATGTAAGAAACATAAATGTTACATGCAATATGATAAGTAGCCAAAGCCACACGACAATAGGTATGTATTGAGGATAAAAGTATGTGCTAACCTGTGTACTGACCGTGGCTATGTGTTGGCCTGTAAACACCGCTGTGTGTCCCGCAAGTTTCCAACAATGACCATATGAAAAGGTGGCAACCCATGGCAAACAGGCTCTTTTACCAACACAACCACAATGACTGCAAATATCTGGGACAGAAATACAAGGGATAGCTGTCACTTACACATATCCCTTGATATATCACTGCAATTACGGAGGTATACAAGTAGCAAGCTCACCTGCAGATGATATAGAAACCAATTAACAACGGCCCAATGTACAATCCCATAACATAAGTCTACTAACTGTTAGCGCTCTAATTAGGGACGGAGTCCACACACATATATACGGATTATGTAGAAATGCAAGGCCCACAAACCTGTATATGCTATGTACACCCACCGACATCCCCCACACCAGAAACTAAAGCAATACAGACTGTAATAGCAGCACAAACATCCAGTCAGTCAATTACATCTGCAGAACCCTCAACATACCATGTGAGAGACACAATTAAAGGCGTCATGCATAATTGCAGGTGTTGTATAATGGAACAAACAGCCATGTTACAGGTTTTGTTTGCAATACTCCGTTATCAGACGTTGGGATGACAGGTACACCCACATGTTGAACCAAATACTCTACCTGTCACACACAATCCACGGGGGACATGAATCCAAAGTATACTTGTCTCCATGCATAGCAGTTGCAGTTACATATAACAAAACACAATACAGACCGTCTCCCCAAAGGTAGGGCAAATAGGCAATGCCCAAGTGGAGAATCCAATTATACCCCACTGTTGCCACATAATTGGCGAATGGAGTAGCTGCACAGCTGATATGCACGTAATTAGTCACTCAGGAACACCAATTGACGGGATGAATCCACATGTTCCAGGTATCGACATATATAAGGATGACTTGCCAGACATTCAAGCCATATGCTCATACCGAATACCAGTTGAAACACTGTGAGAGAGATAGAAACGAAACGCCGTAATGACAACAAGGTATGTAGAACGCCTGATATGTAAGGTTATGTATAGCATGATCTGTATTAATTAGTTTTACTGTATGTATAGCCTGGTTTGCATTAATTAAACGTGTCCACAATGCATAAAGTGGGGAAAGGTATTTATGTAGTGATGTCTTGCTGAGCATACTAACGCTTGTATAAACTGTGCGTCCAGCAGTGGGACACAAGGTACACAGCACAGACACCACAAGGGATGCTACATGAGGGCATTAAACAGAAGAATCCCATACAACCCGCCGTCAGTGGTAGGGTATGTCCAACAAGGACGTGCCATAGCAGGGGATAGTATATGTTGATATACTGTCACAGCACGCATGTGTATGGGCATATAATGTTAATGACATATCTAAGTGGTCACGCTGTGCAAGTATGCTTTGCATTATGGGATACTATGTGAAATATGTGTAATGTATAGTATTATAGGTAGATATGACAGATATTCTACACAGCATAACAGGCATATCATGCATACCACAGGTATCGTCTATTGGTATGTACAATAACAGGATACATATGGCTTGTAGGCATGGGACATTGTAATAGCATGATAGCTAATCTAAATGGAAGGGCTACCAAGTAACCATGCACAAAGGACATGTAATAGCTTAACAGGTGCATAGTGGGGTACTATGCAGTCTGGCAAGTCCATGTGTAAGCACAACTACAGTGTTCACACTAGTGGCACCTCTCTAGGGTAGTGTCCTGTGAACAGCAGAGCCAGGTGTCACCTGCACCTCTGCACAGTACAGCCACTGCAGTGATCCCAGGCCTACATGTGTCTCCCAACCACCAAGGGAGGTATCACATGAACAGTGCTACTGAGTATCCCTGCGTGATGTACATAGGACTTATGTTCCAAAGCATGGTGAGTGTCCGGTTTGGGAATGTAACCCACAAGCACATCCCACTCATTGTGGCGTGTGTGCACATATCCATGAGCATGTTGCTCACAGTGGCCTCTGCTTATGTCGTGTATGAGGAGTATATCCATTAATAATGTTGTGGACATGGGCCCTGTCTGATCAGCAGAGGTCACCCCTGAGTATGTAGTATGCAAATGTGTACAGATGTGGTGTCCATAGTGCAGCCACATATTTAAACTGTCGGAGCTCAGTAAACATCATGGCGTGTTAATGTTGTGGCATGTAAAGCTGTAGCTGTTGTGTAAGGTACACCCTAAATGGGGTGGTGTACCCTTGAATGTGTGTAGATGTCTTGAGTTCAGAGGTACAATTGGTGCCTATGTACCAGCTACACGCCCAGTACAGATAGGTGTGGCCATGTAGAAGGATATCCATGCCACAGTGGCAATACGGTAATCACAGGAGTGGGTGCGACATATGTGTGTACTGCAAACATGTACAATGTGATATGTATGTAGGGGACTACCATCCATGTGATAGTCAGTGGGTGAATGGTGTAATGCAAAGGTGATGTGCATGCACCTTGTGTCATGCAGCTTGATGCCATGATAGTCATATTATGTATCTGTCACAGCGACACCCATATGGATGGAGTCAGTATCAGCTGGTGGAGCAATCATGGTGCTTTGTATGCAGGGGTTGGAAAGCTAGGCAGGGAAAGACCCCTGTGCTAGCCTGTTCCACAGGGAAGCATATACTGAACATGAGGGGCCCTATGACTGAGGACTGTGGTATGCCAAATGTACCTGACATGTAGAAGGTACTATGGTATGCTGGCCTCACTGTGTGTCCTGTCCATGAGCCACATAGCATAACATCCTGAGACACAGGGTACGATGTGCAGGTGGATGTGTATGTTGTCAATACCAGAATGGGAATGGTGCTGAAAGGCAATGAGAGGACAATGTAGGATGTGTGGACTCCCGTACCATCAGCAACTGCCTTGGTAACTGTATGAAAGGAGTCCACCATGTGTAGGGGCCAGGCTCTGGCCCTAACAAGGTGGCAGCAAAGGACGGGAGCCCAACAATGTCTCTGTGAATGACATCCTTGATGATGTGCCCCATAGCCATGCAGAACAGTCCAGTCAGGTGTGTAGGACTATAGTCCCACTCGTGCATTGTGGTGCCACCTGTGTGTAGTGTGATAAATGCTGCTGTGTGCCATTCAGGGGCTACAATGTCTGAAACAAGGCTATTACTGAATATGGTGGCCTAGTGGGGAGACATGTAATTCAGAGGTTGGTGGACATCACAGCCTGGGACATTGGAAGGTGACATGGGGCCAGTGTCCCAGGACATATAGAGTGTAGGTCAGTACTGTGTAGGTGTTACCACAGGGACACCACAATGTTCATGTATGGATTGTGGCCCTGTAGTGAGTGACAAGGTGTAATGTCAGCATTGAATCCATCCTCCAGCATGTTGCCAACATCACCTGGGTCTGTAATGTTCCTGAGTGACTGTTGTATGTGACAGCAGATGTGGGTGTTGCCATCGACTACTGGCATACCACCATAATGCCTGGTGGTACACCCCAGAATGTGTGGCAGTCATGTTTACGTAGCTAGTCTTGGAGTATGGGATGAGGGACCCTGTGGCCCCACCACGGCTGACCAGTGAGCCACCCCACACATGGGAATGTTTACCACTGTGCAACAGCCTACACCTGTTGTTGTACATCATATGTCCATGGAATGTGACCACCAGAGTGGCGTCTGTTATCTGTTGTGTACTATCATGGCTCTGTGTGGAATAGCATGATCCATGCAGATGTGTACATGCTAATGAAGTGCACTGGAGTATGTGTCAGTATCTGTATGTGTATTGTCCATCTGCACGGGTGTCATGACGTTAACAACCGCTGTCAGCAGACGTCTGTAGTAGGTGTTGTAGTACTCATTTACTGTGTATGCTGTGATGGGTGTGGTGCCGGGATGTGGCTAACAAGGTTGATTAGCATATGTTCGGAATCCACCAATGAGGGGATAACCCCAGGTGTGTAACACCAGTCACATTGTGGTAGTGTTCATGCCAAGATTAATGTAGGTATAGGAGGTGGTGTGTATGGGTTGATCCAGCAGAGTGGAGGTTATGACTCATTATTGCGTCGGTACATGTGTGGCTATCCCAGTGAAGTGTGGGGTAGTGTCAGTCACACATCAGTAGTAGCTGTGTGAGGCCCACTGTCCAATATACCACCATAGAAGGTATGTTACCTGTGGGGTATGATGTTGACTCTGTAGCTTGTTACAATGTGTATAGCGGTCCCAGACACAGTTAGTTGCACGTGGAGCACCTCTGATGCATTGTGCTAAGTAACTTACCAGGATGTGTGCAAAACATAGTGGGATATGGGAACCCCTCAGCTGTGGGTGTGCCGGTCCAGGTATGTGCCTGAAAGGTATGGTCTGTCTATAACCTGTCATTGCAGGTGTGCTCTGCAGAGCCTAGAGGCAGGTCGCAGTCACTGCAGAGATGTTTGAGTGGTGCATTATAAGGTGTGCCTTGCCTGCGTCCATCACAGAGGAAGATGCAAGCATTGTGTCACATGACCCCATGTCGTGCCTGCCAGTTCCCGTCCTGCCAGTGACAGCTATTGGAAACTGTGCAAGACAGGCAGTATAGAAGCAGCAAGAGCCTTACATGTGAGCTGTACTCCCAGGGCTGACAGGTGCAAGTCACCTGTGCCACAGCATTGTGTTTGACCAGGTCAGTCAAAGCGGGCAGATACCAGATGCCTGTGGAATGACAATAGGAGCACAGGCAACTGTTGAAGTGACACAGATGGTCGTTGTGCAGTGGTATTGTGTCCAGACGAATGCAAAATGCTCCCCAGGGCTAGGCCCACACCCTCAGGGCTATAAGACTGGCGAGCTATTGCATGTCCCTGCACACGTAGTCTGTGAAGTGGCATCACAGGGCAGTCACACTAACATGGAGAATGACAGTCACATCGTACCTGGTGAGGTGTGGCATGGGTGCATAGGTTATGTTGCTGAAGCAGTTACCTGACAGCAAGATGTAAGCGACTATCGCCTTGTGTAGCCTGCTGTGTGGAACTGCAGTGTGACTCCCTACAGAGTCATCTATGACTGGTGTGTTGTGAATGTTATAACTCCCTAGTGGCTGTATGTGATGGGCACACATGTGTCTGTGGGCTATAAGCTGGTGATGTTGTCTTCCATGATGGGGGCTACCTCTGGTGCCTACAGTGAGTATGGAGACATACTGCACAAGTCGTCCTCATAGGTGTGGCCAGTGGTGTAGATCAAGTGAGACTATGTGATGGGTGGGGTGTGTTGTGAATGTTACACATCCCCAAATGACTGTCAGGTGCAGTCAGGGTTGGTGACAGCATTACCCCCAGCCATAGCTGTCAACCTCCTGTCCCCAAAATGAGGAACATTAGCCCTCATACTGTGTGACAAATGGGCAAAATGTGGAACACTTACAACTGGCTTACTAACAGCTTCAACTAGGAAGGGCATATGATGGCTAAAATAGGCTGGTTTTACGTATAACAAAGATATTCTAATGAATTAATATGATTCCCATCTATTTAGCCATGGCTAGCAGGTAAACAATTTCCAACAATGAATGTGTGACAGACCCTTTCAATGTGGAACCTTGAGGAACATGCACCTTTTAGAACCCCAAATGAGGTATGTTCCTCGTAATGAGGTACACTTGAGAGCTATGCTCCCAGCACGGCTGCAGAAGTGCATCCCCCACAGGCTGTAGTGTCGTATGTTGGGAGGTGAGCATTGAATATGTACATGAGATAATTGCTCTATTGCCACATGTACGACATATCCCTCATATAGACAGGCAGGAGCACTGGTACGTGACAGTTGGACATGCCTGTATATACAACCATGTCCCACAGGATATGTGAGTTACATCTGTACAGCAGCTGTTGTACCTTAAGCAAGTTGGGAAGTGTAGGACAGCCAGTGTACCTGTGGGAAATGGTGTGGAATGAGTGCTATAGTAATCAGTAGCTCATGACATGCCCACAAGTTCTGAACAAGTGCCTAGCATGACCATACAATACAGATAGGGTGTTGGATAATATCAACCCACAAGTGGTGATGACAGTCATTTTGGGTGGCACCGCACTATAACCCTGCTGAGTATGGTGTGCATGTCCATGAACCATTAGCACTGTAGATGTTAGCAGTACAGATGTACAAGACAGCATGGATATTTGATTACAAATGCCTTTGTATGTCACAGGAGTGTTCCACCAGTGGCCTGTTGACAGACTCACAACTACAAAAGGTGCAAGACTGACATGTGCACATCACACCAGTGCCAGCTACAGTAGAACAGGGTTAATGTGTTGTACCCCATCCTCCTTGTAGCCCATAACACACAGACAAATGTTAGGCATCTGTGTATGTAAGTCTGTGAATGGCCATGACCTATCAGTATAGCTGTGTCAGTGTTGTGAACAACATACAGAATGGGCTGTGTGGGTGAGGTGTGTGACATATGTGCACAGTCTGATGGATGATACCAGCATTGTCACCGCTAGGTGAACACTTCCCTGTATCCATAAACAACTACCTAGGCTGTGATCAACATTATGGACACTGTGTAAGGGATGGTGCTGTGCAGTGCACCCCCCGACTTGGTGACATCTCCAGGCCCCTTAGGTAGTCAAATGAGGTACCCATGTCATGTCAGGGTGCCATCCATGAGCACAGAGATCACTGGACAGGCATATACAGCACTGTGGTGACCAATATTGGATCACATACCAACTTTAAGGGGTAATGGCCATGCATGAATGTGTGATACCAGCCTTCACAATCCTCACCTCCACTATGCAGCATGCTGTCTACCTTGCAGAAAGACATTTGCTACACCATGATGATGGACATGCTACATGCCCATATCCTGATCTATAAGACATATGTCATGGACAGCCACCATCCTAATACTAGGATCGCCACAGGCTGGACAGATCCCTGTGCCATATATGTGACATACTCCCACCATACCATGCAACCCTGTCCACCAAAGCTGCACATGTCATCCCAGTCATACATGGTGTGATGGCCGCATGGTAGATGTACTATCAACTGACTGGATAAGTAATGTGGCACTGATGCACCTTGCGGTGGCACAATGGCTGTCTGTTACAGCTTGGAAACCATGCCCGCACATGCTATGGTTGATGACCATCCCTGCGAATGTCATCTGACTAGCCATTGTCCCATGCCTATCACATGTGCAATACAGGCGATCCGTGGCAGGATGTTGAACAGTTGTACAGTGCTGTGTAGATGTATATGGCAAAACACATGCATGTACAGGTGTCCATGCGTATGTGTGCATTGTCACTGCTCAAGTCCATTACAGCTGTGTCTGTGTTGATATGTGACATATACACAGCATCCAGGTCAACAGCAGTACCGTGGACACATCCAGGCATGTGCAGATAGGTAAGAACAGAAGTGCAGGCAAATAGACATGCCCACAGCAAGACAGAATTTACATGGAGTATGAACACTGTAATGAGGTGACACACATATATGGTGATGATATCCAATGCATAATGGGTGTGACATGTGTGTGACACAAACACGTCAGTCATGTCAGTGTCATGATGCTTTGCAAAGATAACTGTGCAGATGTAGTAGATGTCATAGAAGTGTATGTGCAGCAGTATCTCTGTACATCTCTGAAACTGTGACCTGTCACCATCATTATGTCTTACAGATAATGCCCCTTACACGCCTCCCAGCATACACCCGCCAGGAGGATGATGTCCTCATCCCACAGCTCCATGACAACTATAACTTGTTGTTCAGCCATGTGCCACAGCATGCAAAGCAGCGGGATGACCTGTGGCAGGATCTACGCAGGAGGGTGAATGATGTGGGTGGCCATAACCGCACCTACCATTAGGTGCGCAGACACTGCCCGGACTTGATATGACATGCAAAACAGCATGCCACTGCAATTGCCAGGGAACAAGGTGGAACAGGTGGTGGGCCACCAACCCAGCCCCCACTCACACACACCGAGGAGCTACTGGCCAGTCTGGGGACACCCAGGGAACAGCATCCAGAAACACTAGCTGCCATCGTGGAGGTGGGTGTCTCCCAACCAATGAGCCTGGAGTTGCCTGGTAAGTCAGTACTGCACATATGGCTATTATATCCCATGTAGTTGCATGTGTCACTGTACATTATGTAAAGTAACAACATATGCAAGGTATGTGGACACACATGCTGCATACTACAGTATGCTACGTTGTGTATGCACACATGTGCATACTATATGCTATTACACAGGTGAATGTGTTCACATGCACAGTGCAACCTGTGGCTGTCATACAGTCATGGATAATGTTCATACTGGTGTGTCACCCCTATACAGGTACCTCTGGCATGCCGCACAGACGTGATTCCATTGCAGGTGAGACTGTCATCAGTATCAGGCATGTTACAGTGTAGATCTATTTGCCATGTGGCCAGTTAACACTTGCACACCTGATGTTTGTTCCAGTCATGATATGCAGGTCGCACCACCCTTCATTCACACAGGCCACCCATGTGCAATATATACAAACGTAATGATACACCGACTTGAAACCACAGTACTTGTCATTGTGAAATGTGTGGTCCACTGTGCATACAATAGTGGAGGTGTTCTACAATGGAGGCATATGTAGTATGCATTGGAACAACATGTGTGGTACGCACACAGTACCACATAGTGAGCTGTGATATGGGCAGCCCACAGGTGTCACCATTGTGTCATATGCCCCTGCATTGGGTGCACACATTGTGATGTGCCACCTGACATGTCCCAGACATGTTGTGTTCTGTCTGCAATATTGTCACACTATCGCATGGCCTATACCCCGCATACCAAACATACAACCCGTTGTCTGCATAGCCTTGTGGATTGTGACATATCTGACAGCTGTGGGTGTATGCCATATGGGACAACACAGACATGTGAGATAGATGGCCATCACAAACAATTGGCCAACACATGCGTACACATGGCCATGGGGGATGGCCAGAGACATGTAGCCACACAGTACATGGGATCTGTATACACCCTGTTGCACATTGTCCACACATGGTCCAATTATAGCCTTAGTTAACCGATTATACAGTTGATGTGGTGCACTGGCAACCTAAAAGCCTGTGCACAGCTACTGGAAGTGTCACTGAAGTCTACCATATACGATCTGTTGAACATCACAACTGTGTTGCAGTTATGGCTATGCAATGTGTACATATTATGCATTCTACAGCAACATAGATGCCTCATGATCCCAAGCAATGGCACAGTGTCTGTACTTCACATTGTATAGCAATGTAGACGGCTCACACTACCCTCCCATGCTCATGCAAATTTGCTAGACATGCACTTTATCTGTAGGGCATACACACAACACTGCAATGTGAAGCCCATTATGATGCTGTACATGTGTCAGGACACCATTGTGTCAGACATGTATGCATGTTAATGCACATGTCAGCAGATTACATGTCAAAGTCACGTCAGCCATGTGTACTGTTATCCTGTTCTGGGCCACATGGTTTATCACTGGGATGCATGCATACTACCATGATTGTGTGAACTGCATGGCTACTGATATGACACCTGCTTGCTGAAGTGTGCACCCCAGGGAGGTATGCTTACTAACACTTTTAATGTCTGAGCTGCATGCCCTCTGCTGTATCGCAGGCATGCTGCATGCTATCTGACAAATCACATGCATGGTGTGTCTGCGTGTGTCTGTGTTTGTGTGTGCATCTGTGTTTGCGTGTGTGTGTCTGTGTTTGTGTGTGTGTGTGTGTGTGTGTGTCTGTGTGTGTGTGTGTGTGTGTGTGTGTGTGTGTCTGTGTTTGTGTGTGTGTGTGTCTGTGTGTGTGTCTGTGTTTGTGTCTATTGTACTTTACAGTATTTCTTTGCATTCACAGGTGATGTATGTGCGTTACCCTCCTGCGGTCCATCTGATGTTAGTGTCCCCACAGATACTAGCGGTGATGAACATATGCATGAGGTACAGACAGGGTTGTCAGGGGCTGAATCTGTGCCAATGTTTACCATCCCAGCTATGTCCCCCTCTTCCCCACACACAGTTCTGCTGCCAACACATACCGCATCACCAGTGGCCATAGAGGAAGGACAGTTAGCGTCTGTTAGCGTGGAACAGGAATGTATGGTGGCTACAGAGGGTGTGTCTACACATCATGGTGTCAGTGTTATGACTGCAGATGTGCCACACAGGCATGTGGCCAGTGCTGCTCGTAGGAGGATCTCTGGCAGACATGCACTTGCAGGACAGAGTGCAGCAGCTGGTATCACCAGGTGCATGTTCCAGACTGTAATGGTGGCACAGGCACGTGCTGAACAGCAGAACAGAGAAGGGCAGAGGCTGCAGAGGGCTGCTATCCATACCCTAAATGACAACATCCATGCATTGGCAAATGCTCAACAGCAGATTGCTAATGTTCTGGATAGGCAATTAGGTGAAATGGTTGGAATCCTTGACCGAGGCATGGCAATCCACGAGCGGGAGCTGTCTGTGCTGGAACATCTGGTAGGAGTGAAGCGTAGGCCACATGGACGTAGGCCAGCAACACCACCTAGTGTAGGTCGACGTGAGTGTGCCACCTCACATGCCCGCTCCCATAGTGCCAGTAGCAGTAGCAGTGCAGCTGGTGCTGTGCTGTCAACACCAGGACACAACAGGCCACATGTACGTGGCCCTGGACATTCTCAGCGGGGACACGGTTCCAGCAGACATGTGTCGTCAGACAGTAGCCACTCTGTACCTCCACCTGGTACTGCCCATGCAACCCCAGGCAGGCACAGGTCACGTGGCCATGGACGGACACAGTGAGCTGTACAACCTGCTCTGTACAATCTGGGGCTGTCAAGTATACCCCGTGTAGGCCTCACAAATGGCAGAACTGTGTACACACATACACGCACACAGCAAACACAACTGTAGGGCTCCAGAACATCCACATGCATTCTGCACAGACATTTCCAATCAACTCACTGGCCCTTACACACACACATGATGTTATCCATTGGTGCAGCCTATGCTCCTGGCAAACATATCACCCTGTGCATATGATGAAGCCTGTGCTGCATCCCTGTCATCCACACCATCAGTGCAGGGTTATGCACAAATATTCTGATGCACAGGGTGAACAGCATAGTGAGAGGTGTATGTAATATTACCTGTGTATGCATGGTGAGGGATGTGTATGTTGCAGTGGTTGTGTGTGAATACTGAGAGATGTGTATGTGACATAGGTTGTGTACTGTCGACATGCACTGGTCATACCATGTAGTGCAGGTGCAGCATGCATTGTGTTGTGTTCACAGTATGTGTCTTGGTTACATCTGTAGCACCATGTTGGTTGTGATACCCTGGTTCCCTCATATGGTGTACTTGCATGTGCCTACAGGTAGCAGTGTTTGCAGTCCCCCATGTGTAACTGTGGATTACTCACAGGCCCGTCTGGCAATATCAGCATGCTACATGTACCCTCAAACTGACTTTTGGACACACCAACATGACACAAATGTCCGCACATATACTGCACTTGACGCATGTGGTCAGTGCCACAGGCTACACTGGACAGAGACGTGACATACATAGCAGGACACATTACAGGTATGGTGACATGGTGCAGGGGTTGTACACAGCAGTCTGGCCAATGATGATGTCAGGTGTCACTTGGTAGCTGGAGGCCACACTGTGCAGCAGTAGGACCCTGTAACAGTACGGGAACATGGCCGCATTCACGGGGAGTACACCACTATAACACACACCCCATAGTGTGCAGGTGGGAACCCTTGCCTATGTGGTCATCACCCTCACAGTACTATGCACCCTCATGATGTGTCACAGAGAAGGGACATGCACAGGTAGCCAGTATGACTGGGATCTATGGCATCAACAGGGTAGTGCAATGCATCACCATTACGGGTTAGTCACCACGTGGGGTTAGTGATCATTTCCCACTGTATATTAGCATACAACCTCACACCAAGCACCAGACATACATACAGACACACACACACTGTGGTGACCCCACATGTGTATATGGACAACCAACGTGTGTGATGCACCACACCGGTCGACGTCATGCTTCCCCCACTGATGTATGTACAGATCTCTACAACGGTGTACAGGGATGTGTAGCAACTGGGAGATATTCCCCGCGATATGTGGTATCTCTGGTCACACATTCGGACACACATGGCAGTGCTGGGAATGATACACCTGCCATATGATGACACGTTTGATAGACATGCAGCGGTATTGATTTCATTATGTGTACCAACGCTATATCTGGCAAATGTGCTGCTATATGCACACAGGAGGTTGTAGGTGTTACAGGTGCCATGTGACATATAGTTGTTAACATCTGACAGCTGTGTATGCATTATGTCTGCACCATCATGTAACAACGACATAGCGTACTGTTTGCACATGGCATGATAGGATGGTGTGTGACACAACTGTGAGCCACCCCCTGCACACATACATCTACACAGGTGGTTCACCACATTATGTACACACATCCCTCCATACGTGCTGTTTGTATGTCACCATATACAGGTGTCAATGATGGGTCTGCATTGCGACTGCATGTCGTAGGTAGGTGCAACTATGTTACGGACATCGGCCACTGCACATGCATGGTTGCTGCATGCACAGTACAGATGTCACATGTGTCTCCTGTTGCCATGTTTGTATGCATTGCTATTGTTGGACATGTGTGTTGACATACATAACATATGGACTGTGGTATGATATCACGGGTGTCACAGGCAACCAGTACAAGGGTATGTGTCCCGGTCAACATTGCTACCCCCTGTAGTGTGAGCATTCAACAGACATGGGCCCACCTTCCATTCGCATGTGTAGCATTGATTAGGCCAGTGTTATGCACGAGGTACATCAAAGGCTATGTATGTATGTGTTGTGTGTGCAGTCCATGCACACATCCACACAATCACATGTATGACATATCCAGACATGTGTTCATTGGTGTACAGCAACAGTCAGGTGTCACAGCTATGTAAGGGCCGTGGTATGTCTTGAGCCAACCTGTTCATGTATACTGGTATCATTGCAATGCATAACACCTGTTGGATCCCTGTTGGTACATGTGTACTCTGCACAGCTGGTGTACACTTCTGTACATCCCAGTGGTCATGTGTCACATGGTGTTGTGGTACTGTAAGGCTGTGTAGTGCTGCACCAATGACATGGTGCTGACTTGACAGCTACAGTGTACACTGCAGTGTGTACATGTGTGACCTGCACCTGTGACAGCTATGATGGCAGCTGTGTGTGTACAGGTCACTGCATGTGTGACCGCCCTGTGCATGAGGACAGTTATACCTTACTGTGCCCTTCTGTACTGTGCCCTTCTGTGTGTACACTCCATCTGCATGCACGCAAGGCCTTTACAACAGCTAAGTGTGTGAGCATGCCCAGTATGCTGTTGTGTAGATGGACACACAGTACAGTCCATGTACACAGTTGTGTAGATGGACACATGGTACAGTCCAATCTGAGACCTTCCGTGTTTACACTCCATCTGCATGCAAGACTGCCCTTTGCAACAGCTACGTGTGTGAGCATGCCCAGTATGCTGTTGTGTAGATAGACACACAGTACAGTCCATGTACGCAGTTGTGTAGATGAACACACGGTACATTCCACATTGCGCCCTTTCGTGATTAGACTCCGTGTGCATGCAAGATGGCCCTTTGTAACTGCTAAGTGTGTGAGCATGCCCAGTATGCCATTGTGTAGATGGACACACAGTACATTCCAAACTGCGCCCTTCCATGATTAGAATCCGTGTGCATGCAAGACGGCCCTTTGCAACTGCTAAGTGTGTGAGCATGCCCAGTACGCCGTTGTGTAGATGGAAACACAGTACATTCCAAACTGCGCCCTTCCATGATTGGAATCTGTGTGCATGCAAGACGGCCCTTTGCAACTGCTAAGTGTGTGAGCATGCCCAGTACGCCATTGTGTAGATGGACACACAGTACATTCCAAACAGACGTGTGATACTAAGCATGTGGGCATGGCCATTGACATCCTGTATAGCCATGGTGGTCATCCAGGCAACAGATGTCCATTTTCAATGTCACAATGGATGCCTACATTGAACACACTGGTTGCTCTCTCGAAGGGTGTACTGTCTGTGGCGCATCCCGTATCTATTTAGTGTTGTAGTGCTCTGTAGATATTTAGTTGGCCTGATGACAGCACTGCCGTGTTTGTCTACGTCTACCTTGGGACAGTAATATGCTTTCAGACTGCTCACTCTCTAAACATTCCCAATCGGCATCTTTGCCTTTGCAGATGATTTCACCCACCTAGAAGTATGTCTCTGGGAGTGCGGTGTTCAGTAATCTCGGTAGCGCGTTCTGTAAATGAGTAATGCTGTAGTGTGATAAAGTAGTTAGGTGTATGTTCAACTTCCAGCCTTGCCAAGTGTGTGTGTGTGTGTGTGTGTGTGTGTGTGTGTGTGTGTGTGTGTGTGTGTGTGTGTGTGTGTGTGTGTGTGTGTGTGTGTGTGTGTGTGTGTTTCCAGCTGCCTGGGGACACAGTAATGCTTTTAGATGCCTCACAACACATACATTCCCTATCGGCGTCTTTGCATTTGTGGATGATGTCACCCACCTAGAAGTATGCCTCTGGGAGTGCTGTGTTCAGTAATCTTGGTAGCGCTTTCTGTAAATGCATAATGCTGTAGTGTGTTAAGGTAGTTAGGTGTATGTTCAACTCCCGGCCCTGCCAAGTGTGTGTGTGTGTGTGTGTGTGTGTGTGTGTGTGTGCTTCCAGCTGCCTGGGGACACAGTAATGCTTTTAGATGCCTCACAACACATACATTCCCTATCGGCGTCTTTGCCTTTGCGGATGATGTCACCCACCTAGAAGTATGCCTCTGGGAGTGCTGTGTTCAGTAATCTCGGTAGCACGTTCTGTAAATGCGTAATGCTGTAGTGTGTTAAGGTAGTTAGGTGTATGTTCAACTACCGGTCCTGCCAAGTGTGTGTGTGTGTGTGTGTGTGTGTGTGTGTGTGTGTGTGTTTCCAGCTGCCTGGGGACACAGTAATGCTTTTAGATGCCTCACAACACATACATTCCCTATCGGCGTCTTTGCCTTTACGGATGATGTCACCCGCCTAGAAGTATGCCTCTGGGAGTGCTGTGTTCAGTAATCTCGGTAGCACGTTCTGTAAATGCGTAATGCTGTAGTGTGTTAAGGTAGTTAGGTGTATGTTCAACTCCCAGCCCTGTGAAGTGTGTGTGTGTGTTTCTAGCTGCCTGGGGACACAGTAATGCTTTTAGATGCCTCACAACACATACATTCCCTTTCAGCGTCTTTGCCTTTGCGGATGATGTCACCCACCTAGAAGTATGCCTCTGGGAGTGCTGTGTTCAGAATTCTCGGTAGTGCATTCTGTAAATGTGTAATGCTGTAGTGTGATAAGGTAGTTAGGTGTATGTTCAACTCCCGGCCCTGCCAAGTGTGTGTGTGTGTGTGTGTGTGTGTGTGTGTGTGTGTGTGAATATATATATATATATATATATATATATATATATATATATTTTTTTTTTTTTTTTTTTGTGGATATTAGCACTATTGAATGTGCTGCATTGTCTGTACATGTTCACCTTGGATGTATCTGAATGTGCTAGGCTCTGTGATAGTGCACATACTGTGTGCTGTAGTGATCCTGGGTTATAGTTGTGTAGTGACCAGTTATTTTGTTGCTGGGTATTACCAGGGACATTGAAAACAATGATAGTACAGCACCTTTAAACAGTCATGTGCACATCTCAGCAGCAGTCAGCAGTGGTTATTACTTTGGAGGATGAGTATGGCTCATATAACTATGTATTAAATGACAATACTATGCAAATCAGGTTAACATTACTGACACCCATTTATCCACAGGTTGTGATACAGATCCCAAGTATGTATGTGTATACATTGCCAGGTGCAGGACTGGACTATGGCTGAATGCATGGAGGGGTGTCCATGGCCAGGAATGGTGATCTGTACAGCCTGGCAGGTACAGTCTGTGACTGTCCCACAACCTCCAGTATATGGCTGACAAATGCTGAAACAGTGTACATGCAGAGACACACATAAAGCAAACAGCTAGGGATAACACATACACACACACATTGCATCAACACTGGGCCATGCAAAACCTGTTGTCCCTCACATACACACAAATGCATACATGTTGATTGGCTGGTTCAATGACAGGCTCTGGAAAAGGAACTACATACCCTGTGCATATGATTACACCTGTGCCACCTCTTGTAGTGTGTAATATTGATGCAGGTACAGACTAACATGGTGCTGATGCACAGGGTGGCTTCATAGCACTGTAATAATATTACAATGTTGTTAACACAACATGTGCTTTCCTTCTAGGTGTATGTAAGCAGGCATGATACATTACAGCTATGATCATCAATGTAGTATAGTGTACAGCACTGTTAATTCTGAAGATGTATTATCTATCCATGTGCCATTTGACTGACGTGTGTAGTATTGGCAGCATGTGTTTCAGAGTGTGCAATACGTGTGTGATGTGTGTAGTACAGATCTTCATGTATTTATATGTGAACATGGTGAAGGTACACTGTCTGCATGTACATGCATAGTGGACACATTGGAATGGTGACATGCCCTGTATTTCACACTGTTAACACTTCATAGTTTCTATTGGTGGCCAGTATGCATTATACTACACATATTGTTGTACTTGTCTACACATGTGTGTTTGCTATGGTTTTACACGGTGCTGTGGGTGATACTGTTACTATCTGTGATTGTTTTGCATTATGGTAGTAGACACGACCTCAACAGTCTGAATAGCCAATTGTTATATGATATCTTCACAACTGACCCACACATGTAGGACACACAGTAGCATGTGGATCCTACATGTACTATACTATACCAGTACACACTGGTATTGACCGCCACACATTGCTGGGACCATTACTGCTTGACATATAGCCATGTTAGTTACAAGCAAAGACAATAGGGATATTCCTGTCCACATCTGGGAATTCATACTGTGGCCTAGAATGCATTCTGCACATGACACATTTATTCTACACAAGGGTATCATACAGACAGATACGTGTTATCCAACCCATGCTGTACACATATAAGGCTAAACAGAGTCAGTTATCCAGATTTACTACACATACTTTACCAACAGTAACACATAGGTATTACACCCCAATATGTATAATGGGTAACAATGTGTACATATAGATATGTGCTATGTCATTTGTCATTTGATATTTGCATTTACAATGGTATTTTGAAGTACATCACTGTATCACATATGCAATGAGAGTTCTGCATGCATATCCTCCAAGGTGGTTGTACAACTATGATGAATGTCCATTATTGACATACTTTGCTGTGTTTGAACTGTTCTGCAGTAATACACATACATGAACAGTCACTCACACTATGTATATAAACTGGCATGTGTGTTTATGTGTGTGTGTGTGTGTGTGTGTGTGTGTGTGTGTGTGTGTGTGTGTGTGTGTAAGACACAGATGACCTAGGCCACAGACAATTCTTGTACATGTAGTTGACAAGTGCTTTAATGCTCCACCAGATGTGTCCAGGCAGCAGAACTGTGACTTGAGCGACACAGACACATGCTAGAGTAAAGTTTCTGTATGTGCATGTGCCTCATTATGGCATTCCTGTTCATGTGTGTGTGCATTTCTGATGTGTGTCATCAGCCACAGTTGAACTGCACATCTGGCATCCCCCACTAGGTGACCATGAGGGTTGTCCCCATTGCCAAATGTTTTGTACAGCTGCGTCAGATGCCACATATCGGAAGCATTGCAGCTTCCAGGACATCCTGCACACACATTCATTATTATGGGCTGGCCATCACACACAAACCGCCACTTCATGGAGGGAAGCCCTTGTGGATGATGTAGGCCCTACCGCACTCACTGGCTGGTGCTTTGATGCATATGTGCGTGCAGTGTATTGCACACAGTACGTAGGGCATTCCACTATTGTATCGAAAAGACACATATTGCTGCCCAATACCTTATGGGAATTGGGGATATATACATCATCACTGACATGTGCTGGCATGGCATTCATGAACTGGTGCAGAACCCTGGATGCTGATGTTTTTAAAATCCACATCATATCACCAGTTGATCTCTGGAAGGTACCTGTTGCTGGTATCCTTAGGGCAGCACATACCTTGGTTTCCACTGGGATAGGTTTCCCTCTGTTGGTTCTGTGTGTGAGACATGGCCTGCACAGATCCACAATCTTCTGCAGGAGGTCTCTGTCCAATCTATAGCGCTCTACTATCTCCAGCTCATGTAGCCCCTGGTAGGTTACCCTGTGCCTGCACACTCCTCTCCATCTACTCACTGTGTGATGCTGAGCAGCATTCACATTGGCACAACCCTCCACATGTTGCATATGTTGACGTATAATAGCAATGGCAGCCCCTAACATTATGTTGTCTCAGTTAAGCTTTTACAGTTTTCACTTCTCTTAGTATACTACAGTGTTGCAGTGTGTCTGAGAAAAACATGGTGGACTGCTGTTTGTAGAGTTGTACGTGCTGTGCTGTGCTGGCCTACTGTACTGGCTGTGTAATATACTCAGTCTGATTGTTTTCACCTGCTAGCTGTGGTAGTTCTCCTTGGTTAACTTACTGCTATTTGTTTACCTTCCTTTTCACTGTTTGTGTCCACAGTGAGCGGCGCCACGCATAGGAGCACAGTGAAGTGCATATCTGCTTCCACGTGCGCACACAGGCTTATACATGCGTACAAACACTTACACTGGCTTACACAACATTACACGGGCTTCAACAATCTTACAGTAGCTTATTCGTTCTTCAACTCGCGCACACGGACTGACACACATGCACACATGCTTACTCGGGCTTACAGGCTTGCAAGGGTGCAAACACACTTCACCAGGTTTGCAAGGAACTTCAGTGATATCCATGGTGTACACCGTCAGTTTACTGACTTTACCTAGGATAAATCATAACACGCCTCTTCCACTGATGAGTCACTGACAGCAGACATGTGACACACTGCTCCAATAAGATTATAGTGTTTTATACATACACACTCATGATGTCACCTATCTTCTATGCTGATAGTCCCCTTAACCTACTCTTATACTGTAGAGGCTTGGCCCATATGGCATGACAAATTGTGCTTCACTATCCTCAGCCTCAATTGCATAGGATTGCCTACTAATGCTTGGTTACATCTCTGAGAGTGCGCTTCCACACATAGCAACCACTACTCAGTAGCCATGTTGTCTTCAGCTTGCCATTCACCTGCATGACGAACTAACTTTTAACTGACATTACAATTTGTATGTATATTTTACATATTTGTCTTGTTTTGTATGCACAGCGCATACTCGCGCCACTGCACTACGCTTAAACACCGGAGATCGGGGGAGGACAACTAGAGTTTTATTAATTTCCAATGGAAAAACATGCCACTGGCCTTATATTTGGCCATTGGCATGCTTCTTCAACTAAATCCATCCTTTATTTGCAGATGACATTGCTCCGTTTAGCTACTTGCAGAATGTTACTCGGTTAACATCCGTGTACATTTCTACACATAACTCTACTCTTGCACGGACAGCTTACTGTTTCATGTATCGCATATTTTACATCATTTGCATAGCTTTCACCTACAAATGGGGTAATTTGCATATCCTAACATTGTCCATGCAACGTTCGTTTAAGGGGCTGTGTTACACGCCCCTACAGGATATTGCTGAATAGCTTGGCAGACATCTTGCCTTGCTCTACTCTTACTCTACTCGTACACACCGACCAAAGCTTCGTGAATCCTGGCCTAAGCTTTGATGTGTGCTAATATGTCTATTTGTGGAGTAAGCATGGCTGTAGGTATGTTTTGACCTGCTACATCTGTCATTTCTACAGACCACCTCCCACTTTCATCATTTGTAGAGGTGACAGCCCTATAGGAACTATATGTACAGCTGTGACATTTGACAAGTCCACACATACCTGCGGTCAATACTAAGCTGACTACTTCAGCACTTTTCATACCTTCAGATTTGTCTTGTAGTGGTATAGTCGATGATACTGTTTCCTATAACATGTATCTATTTCTGATACAAGATATGTCATTTTATTACACCACTACACACAATATATGAAGAAATCACAGGCCAGCTGCCATTACATTCCTTTTGTAGGACACACCCACCCAGAGTGTTGTGTTCCTCACAAAAGCCGACAGGTGCTAATCAAAACATATTCTGCTATCATCTACCTTATGTGTTCGCCGGTATTTGCACTTTCCGTCAGTGGCAGAACTCACATGCGAGTGTGGGAGACTGAACACTCTATCGGGGACACTGCATAGCACCCTGAGGGACACATTTATGTTGTTTCTATTAACCTTCCACATTGACTATCACAGGGCATTAGTATTCATCCAAGTTTATCGAGGTACATGCTTTTGACTTATACATGTTTTGTCATTTGTCATCACGTCTTTCTTCACACCTGTCCACCTAATCTCACTAGTTCTGTACATTTATTTAGGTCAGGGTTACCTTCATACCTCTCAACTATACACATTTTGGGTAAATGTCCCGAACTTAGATGTCTGATTTTGTTCCTTTTTTAATAATATTGTACCTTTCTGGTAATTTAGTGGGAAGTCATTAGAGACTGTGGGGTTAGACAATAATGACAGACATTTGTAGTTTACAATTAATAACCCTCAAAACATTCATACTAATGACTGATCCATTATTCTATCAACGTTCTGACTTTGTAAGAGGAATATTTGAGATATTCCCTATTTGTACTTATTTTAAAATTTGTTCTTTGTTCTTTGTTCCTGTTTTTCGTTTATTAAATCTTGTGGAATTATCTTTTTGGACTGAAGAGTTTGATTTGTGAACTTGGCACTTTGGTGACGTTTTTCTGGGACAGCCTTCATTGAGTCTGTTACGGGAATACTTTTTTCATTATCAGTTTCTTTTTTCCCGTTTCTCCATTTTGTGATTACTTATTTTAAAATGTCTTTGTCCAGATGTCTTATTCTGATTGAGAGGTATAGTTACCATCTTATTCGTACGCATGTACGTCCATGATAATCGCTTACATGACACTAATATAACTCCCTACGTCTTCCGCCAATAGTTTACACAATATCCAGTAGATGGGTTCTTTATTTTTGGAAGTTAGAGGCATCAGCTATACCCACATAGGAATATTAATCACTCCCATGGGGCGGACCTCATAAATCTGTGCCAACCAACACCTAGGTACCTAGGCCCATTATTGCATACCCATGATTCCCAGACCTGACACCCCTCCACAGTAGTCATAACACATATTTAATGTGAGCGATAATAAAGTATGACGACACTTCTAAGCACTATCCACTCTCCGCATGTCGGGACATATGTCATACATTCTGTCAACCCATGTGTTATTACAAGCTACTGTTGCATGTGCAGCTATATTGTAGTTGCGGATGACACTTCTTTGCAGGAAAGTGCGTGTATAGATTCACAATTTTTGGGGTCCTGCAAAGGACACCTATATCCATGTTTAAAGAGTAGGACTTACAGATCTGGCACACTGATACTTTCCGGGCAATGGTTTTAAGAGTAGCAGTGTATTTACCTTAATTGCATGTCTGTATGTCTACCCATACTAGCTATGGTGTAACCTATTTATGTACATGTGTTATATCTATGAGGACATTTGTTTATATGTTTGTTAGGTATATATCAATTCATGTTGTATGTGTTTGTGTGTGTGTATATATATTATATATATATATATATATATATATATATATATATATATATATATATATATATATATATATATATATATATATATATATATATATATATATATATATATATATATATATATATATATATATATATATATATATATATATGTCTGTACATTCTTTATTTGATATATTTATTTAGTTTAAGTCTGTGGATATATATCTATATACAAATGTATATATCCATATATAGACATTATGTGTAGAAACCAGCATTCATTTGCTATGCTGTGAGCGGATTACACACGCACAGGCGCACTTGCATTTCCTTATTGTGGGTTATGCGCAGGCGCACATGCATATCCTTATTGTGGGTTACATATGTTTACTAAGTCTTTGTGCTTACGTGGGCTTTATTACTTGTGACAGTACCAGTAAAATATCTGTAATCCGGTTAATGGACATATGCGAAACACACGTTCACCTTTACATATTTAAATGTTTGTACAGCACAGACGCATTCATTACACTTTAACATTGTATGTGCTGTAGTCGTAGTTGAACCGGGACTGCATTCATGTTGGCCGGATGCTGTAACCACTATACTGTTGGTGTTCTGACTCTTTTATATGCATACCATAGTACATAGCTACATTAACATATGCCTCACCGCTTCACTTACGACACAGGCATCCATTCTCCTGCTGGGAAAAATGCGGTACTACATATTACACATCCCCTATTCCCTACTGCTCTGGACCCAAGCTGCATATTTAATCACTGCAGGGATATTCAGAACCCCAAGTCTTATAGTCCTGACACATACAAGTCTTTAATTGTCAGAGTGTTCATGTGGTGATCTGGGTTTAGGCTTGTCCGCCTGGTGAACGGAACTGCCCTGACCGTGTTCAAATGTCAGACAAAGCACATGGACAGAGTTTGTCCATTTTAAACATTTTATCTGTGTTTACAGACACAGGTGTTTGGGCACCTGTCAGCAGCTTATAAAGTTGGCAATACATAATATGGGTAGGGGTGGTTACAATACATAATCCACAGTGAGTGGTGTTCCTATTCACATTTGACTGTTTCCTGTATTCATTCATACGAGGATTATTATTTTGGACATGAATTATCTATGAATTAACTACAGGTATGCAGTAGTACAGTAAACATATGTGAAGGTTTGTTATAGTAAAACTGTACGGACTTCTGTAATACTCGGGGACTACCCCACATCCTTCACAACATTTCATGCTAATGTACATACTATTATTCTGTGAACTTTCGAAGTTTGTGAGAGCAGTATTTACATCTGTCCCTATTTGTCCACCCATCATTTTAGGCTTTGTCCAGATTTTGTTGCTGTAATAGGTTGAGAGGTGGTGTCGGTATGTGATTGAGTTGAATATATACTGTCGATAATTCAGTGGGGAGTAGGGTTACCACCTCTTCCTCTTTGCGAGGGGAAGTCCCACTTTGGACAGTTGTGTCCTGCGATGAAACCTAAGACATGGCAAGTGTCCTGTGATTTTAAGACAAAGGTATATTTCTTATTTTCTTTAATAGTTGCATGATACAGGTATTTTGTATCTGAAACACATAACTATTATTTGGGATAGCATAAGCAATTCAAATGCTATGACATATGCTTTTATCTTGGCAAACAAGTGTAATTCTGTCCTTTGCACTGGCCGGGGGTATATTTTATCCTGCAAATTCTCACATTTTTACAACAGATGTCCCACCTTGGGCATCTGAACAGGTGGCAACCCTAGTGGGGAGACCTGCATGGTGGACAGGTGTTCCATCCTGCGTAGTATGTTTTGCATGTCTGTCTAGAAACTGAACAGTACCATGAATATACATACATGTTTTGTCCAGATGTGTACAGTACTAGACACCGTGGCGTGTAAACAACTCTGATGTTTCAACAGGTTACTTATCCCATGCGGGATGTACACACATTTTGCCAGAACATGGACGCACGGGCATTTGGATTTACATAACTGTGATGGGATGTTTACACACATGGGATACATATTTGCAATCCTGACACTGCCTAGGACGATACTTCCTACTACATATGGGGAATACTCGCTATGTGTAGGTGTACGGCTGCGCAAGGCTGGTAACTGGATTTGGTGGACATTCGGACATGGGTGAGGGTTATGTGCTATACAGGGGTTGTTGCGTATTGCATTTGCATGCATGGGTTCTGCATTTGGATGTCCCAGTTCCGCATATAGCATCCTATGTGTATGTGCCAGTTACGTTCCTGTTCATGTGTATAGCACATTTTAATATTCATATGTTTGTGTGAGTTTGGTATACAATTTGGACTGTCAGGTTTCTTTACGGTTGTTATATGGCCACAACTGCCCAGCTGTGTACTATCACTACCACTGTGGGACTGCTGGTGACCCTGCCCATGGGGCTAGATGTGTATTGGCGGCACGCTGACATGATGCGCTTCACTTCCACTGGGTATAACTACTTACAGTGCAGTACATTACGGACACACGATTTTAAATATCATTTGTTCCATGGACAGAAACTCATATTGTGTTGCATGCATTTCTGTTTGGTTCTCCATTTTGTGTGGCCGGGAACTGTCTTGCATGCTTTGCATACATTTCATTATCCACGGACACTGATAGGTGCGATTACTATTGCAGGCAGACTATAATATTCAGCAGTTTAGGTTGCTCATCGACAGCCGACATTGACACGCCTCCGGGCACAGCTTAGTAACGCCCCATGCACTCGCGCACGTGTCCTATGCACGTGGATGTGGTGGCAGCGCACCTTCATTAATATGCATATGGTGCTACTACACCATATATACGCTGCACGGCCGGAGCAGGCCTTACACCGGCCTTGCACCGAGCTTCATGAATCCGGGGGTGAATCTTAAATCAAGTCCAATGTAGTAACCACAAAAAGACATCAGCTGTTGCTACATCCCAATGCAAATGGAATATGTTATAAATCCAACATTGATAAAAGGAAATCCACCAATGAATGATCCAAAGTCCATTGATACAGCATTTTATTATTAACACCACCAAAAAATAAAATAGCAAAGTAAAACATGAATGCAGGTTAAGTGCTTTTGTCCTAACAAAACATTTGGACTTCTTCAGAACCTACCATCTTTTAGATCTCATCACTTTTTATACCCAGTGGTTAATACGACTTAATTAATCATTTCATGGTCTGTTGTTTCTTAAAGGTGCATTAAACAATGTGCATAAATTGTATAAGTAAATTAATATAAAAATAAAAATACAATATATGTAAACATTTATATAAGTGACCAAATAATATTTTGTGAAGCATCTTCTTTGTTACTGTATAATAAAAACTCTGTGATTTAGCAGTACAGATTATGGTGGAATCATTAGCATATTGAATGAGGGTCCCAAGGTGAGAGTCAGTGTGAAGGTTGTTTATGAAAATGTGGAAGAGTAGGGGTCCTAGGATGGAGCCTTGAGAGACTCCAGTAGGGTTGTGGAGAAAGGGTGAGAGCTTGTTGGACCTTTTCACTGCTTATTTACAATCCTTGAGGTAGCTCTGAAACCATTTTACTGTGTTATGTGAGAAGCCTAGGTTAGACAGTCTGTTCAACCTTAAGGGGTGAGACACTGTGTTAAAGGCCTTGTAGAGATTAAGGAAAACTGAGGCTGTATAGCATCCTTTATCTCTGGCCTTGCTTATGGTGTCCAAAAGATAATGGGGCTGTAGCTGTGCTGTGGCTGGGTCGGAAGCCATATTTGGTTTTGGTTAAAAGATTGTTTTGAAATAGATATTGCTTACCTGCTGCTGGATACCTCTCCCGATAATTTTGAATATGGGTGACAAGATGGATATAGGATGGAAATTGGATGGATCAAAATAGTTGCCTCTTTTGTGGATGGGGGTGATGTGAGATTGCTTCCACATGGTAGGTACTTCTGATTCAGATAAAGACCTATTTATAAGGATACTGACTGGATAGGCAATTGAGTTAGCAGCCAGTTTGAGGTAGTGTGATGGAAGATTATCAACTGAGATAGAGCAGGGTTTTAGTTTTTGCAGCAGTTTCTTAATGGTTTCAGTGAGTATGGGCTGAAATGAGAATGGAGTTTGTATGACATTTTGTTGAGTAGGAGGGTTACTAAAGAAAGGGTTAGAAGTAGTTGATGGTCTGGGGTTGGTATCTGAATGGGTTGAAGGGTGTGGGGGGGTCCTGCATCAGGGGTGTTAGTAGGTCTGATATTGATTTTATGAAGTGCTTGTAAACATTTTGGCTATTTGTGATGAAGGAGTATCAGCTGATAGGGTTTACTCTCCATTTGTTCCAGGGTTAAGTAGAGAAGACATGGAATGCCAAAATTTACTGGGGGTGATTTTATGCTGGAGTTGAAGCTGGGAATAATATGACTTCTTATCCCTATTAATTAATTTTGTCAATTTTTTTACGAAGTGTTTTGATATTAAAATGATTTTGTTCATTTTTGTTTTGTTTCCAGGTTGACCAAGCTAGGTCCGTTTGCTTCATCAGGTGTTTACATTCCTTAGAGAGCCATGGTGCTTCATCAAGTGTTTACATTCCTTAGAGAGCCGTGGTGCTTCATCAGGTGTTTACATTCCTTAGAGAGCCATGGTGCTGAGTTCTTTTTGATTATTTTCATATGAATGGGAGCTGGGGTATTAAGTATGTGAAGGAAGGTGTTATTAAAGTATAGTACAGCAGCGTTAAGGGGTAATTGTTTAAGGAGTGTCCAGTTTATTTCATGTAGGAAACTGTTGAATTTATGCTGACAAAAATTAGTTGAATTCCTAACTGATTTTACAGTGTGTACTCTTAGTTGTTGGGCATTTGTTCTAAGGGAATAAGCTGTCAGATGATCACTCACAGAGCTAGACAGTATACCGGAAGAGTGATACTTGGCAGCGTGGGATACTAGGATCCAGTCTAGGGTGGACTGGCAGGTAAGATCTTTGCTGTATCTTGCTGGAGTATTGATAAGCTGAGAAAAAACATATAGATTTATATTATTTGTGGGGAAGTTGGAAGCTATGGTTGGCCAGTCAATATTTACGTCTCTTAAGATTATTGTTTTTGATGTTTATTGTTTGGGTTGTCCAGGATAAAATATTTTCCAACACTGGCAACAAAGAACAAAGACTATGGTGTAGGTAAACCGGTCCTCCAAAAAATAAATCATACAATATCACAGTCAAAGGAGGCAGCGGAACACAGCAGTAAAATTCAAGAATTTACTCCCAGAACAAGCAGTAGAACAAACAGTAAGCGCTTTCACAGCAGCAGCTGCTTCATCAGAGAAATAAAGATCGAAACTGTAGTACTTTTAAACAGCAGAGAAGCCAATTAGCATGCAAAAACAATTAGGAATTAACAAGAGTCCTTAAAGCCACACCAAAAAATGCAGCTCAAAGCTCATTGTATAAACACAAAAACATGTCATTCATAAAAACATATAAAGCATTTCATTCAACAGCAAAAAATGCAGCTCAGAACTCATTGTATAAACATGAAAACATTTCACGCATAAGAGCATATAGAACATTTCATTCATAAAAACATTATAAAAATACTGAACATAATTGATATCTATCTGGCTAAGGGCCTATTCATTAAAACTAGTTTAATAGAAAATTTATCATCGAGGCCTTTCCCCATATTAGCTTTCATTCTAATAATCCAGTTCAATTCTTTGCTTTCTACCTTAGTTCTATGTGCCCCCCCCCCTTACAACCACATTGACTGTTTCAACAACCATAAACTTAATATTGTGAAAAATATATGTTTTTATCGCTGCCCACCAACGAGAAGAATGCTACCCATTACAGAACATGTTAACTCATTAAGAAACTCACAAGATAATGATATCCCGCTTAACAGCCCCCCCTCTAAAACAGTCATTGGTGAATATGCTTTCTACAGGCTTCGGCCTAATTTATGAAACAAAATCCCACTTGAAATCTAGGGAAACAGCACCCTAATAGTATTCAAAAAGCCTGTTTCCAAATACCTACAGTATGTAATGAAGCCACACACACACACACACACACACACACACACACACACACACACACACACACACACACACACACACACACACACACACACACACACACACACACACACACACACACACACACACACACACACACACACACACACACACACACACACACACACACACACACACACACACACACACTTCTCATAATACTCCACTACTTATATCTGTTCTTATCGTACCTCTGATACTATTGCATTTTTGCTGCAGGGTACTCTCTGAGTGTATATAAGTGCCATACGTTTTCTAATTTAACTTTAATTGAATGTAAATCTCAAAAATGCTTATAATGTAAATATAAATGTTTTTAATAATTTAACGTGTTAATCATGAAAGTATACCCTATCTCTGTTTTGATCAACAGAGCTATATCTGAAGCTACTGTACCCACTATATGGAAAATCTCCCATGTCATACCTCTCCATAAAGGAGGAGTTCCACTGAACTGTCAAACTTTAGACCCATAGCTATTCTGTCACCTCAAGCTAATATTATGGAGAAGTGTGTACACATACAGCTCATGCACTACTTCACACACGACAAGCTGTTGCCCAGCTTTCAGCATGGCTTTAAGCCACACCACAGTACTACTTCTGCCCTCCTCTCTTTCTCTAACATCATTAACCACAACCACAATAATAACAAACTATCCTCAGCACTTTTTCTAGATCTATACAAGGCTTTTGACATGGTTGACCACAAAATGTGTATAAATACCTTGACGACCTTCTCCTTAAACAACCATGCACTCCAGTGGTTTCAATCCTACCTGCAGGGCAGGCAACAGGCAGTCCTATGGCAGGACAAGCTATCATCTCGCCCACCCATCACATTAGGAGTCCCCCAGGGCTCGATATTAGGACCCCTTCTTTTCTCCATCTTTATCAATGACCTTCATTCAGTCATCACAGATGCTACCTGCATTCAATATGCAGATGACTCCACTTTGATTTGTTCTGACACCTCACCAGTATTCACATTAACCCAAATTACCTTCACTACAGTGGAAAAATGGCTCTCCAATCAACATCTAATCCTAAACCCCAACAAAACTAAGTTGCTCCTCTTCTCCCCCACATGCAGGGCCCCCCTGCCAGCCTTCAACATAACTGCTAACAATGGCACTATCATCTCTCCAGAAGCCCAAACTAAACTACTGGGTGTCATAGTTGATAACAACCTGAAGTTTGATGGGCATATCAATCAAACTATCAAAACCATTAATAAAAAACTTGGCTCTCTTTACAGAATCAAACCTTTCCTTACCCCACTTTCTAGAACTGCAATTGCCCATTCTCATCTGCTATCAACTCTTCTCTGTGCCTCACCTCTATTCTCCAACTTAAACAAAACATATCTTAATAAACTATCATCCTGCTATAACCACATTGCCAGATTTGCTACTGACACACCCTACCGGACACACCACTGTCACAACCTAAATCGCCTAGGATGGCTTGAACTGCCAAGCCTACTGCAGTTCAACCAGCTAATAGTAGCACATAAAGTCCTTTACCAACCAGAAAATATACCTGCTCTAAAAAAAAATATTATCAGCCCCTACACCAGCACCCAGCCACTGCGATCATCCACTAGACTCCCTAGTTCAAACATACAAATCCAACTACTCAGCTGGGGACTCTCTGTTTGCCAACTCTGTTGGAAAAATATGGAACAGACTTCCAGCTGACTTGACCCTAGAATCCTCACTAACTCAATTCAAAAATAAACTCAAGAAATACTTCAAAACTCATTGGTTATGTCCTTGCACTAACCCCGACTAGTGACCTCTTTATTTCTTAGGTGCTTTACCTTCAACTACTTCTAACTTTTTTCTACCACTCCATTTCAGGAAGGGTCAATTGTATAACTGCTGCTCAGTTTGTCTTAAACCTGAATGTAATGTTATGTATGTTTAACTTTGAAAATAATGTTATGTTTTGTAAAGTGTTTTATAATAAGTACTATATGTGCTAAATGCTGGTATTGCTTATGACTGTAATCTGCTTGAATCTAGCCTTTACTAAATGTTCAATGTGTATTATTATCTTGGAGCTTTTCTCCCCGGGCCTCCGCTGAAAATGGACATGTATCCAGTCGGACTATCCAGGTCAACAAATGTAAAATAAATAAATAAATACCAGTTTAATAACACCTCAAGTGCTATTCACTTCAAATGTATCTATTTATGGATAATTTCTACTGAAAGTGTTGGACTTCAATATACTTGCTGTAAAACTACTGTATTTCTGCAGTTTCATCCAGGTTGTGGCATCTTTGGGCAAGCATACTTACCTGGTTAACAAATGGATAATAAATAAATAAAGCCAGGAGAAATTATTCTCATGGCAGTCAATGAGTGGTTAGTGCAGTGATCTCAAAGGCATAATTGCCACCCCTTGTAATCTGAATAGTTTACCTCTGAGGCTCCTAGTCTCCATGAAGGATCAAACAAGCAGAATGCAACCCCTCTGCCCCCTAGTCATCAGCTGTTTCATCCTCTCCCTCTGGTAAACCCTCTCAGTGGTCTGAATCTGATTCCAGAATTTGATCATCATCAGTACAATTGTTTTTCCTGGCTCTGCACATCAGGCTGAACATTCATAAATATTCTGTTTTAGCTGACTGGTATGTAAATTATGTTATGTTGTCTTTTATACTATCTGCAGTAGGTTTCAGTGTCGTGTGGTAAATTCTGTACAACCATGCAGTCATGGTGTTATAAGAAACTAGTGTATCAATTTGGATTACTTACAGTAATAACAGAATAATCTGGAAGGAGCTTTCCATTCTAAGGTTTGTTTGCAAAGAAAACACAAACAGGGAGTAACATAAGGAAATATGGTCGTTAACGCACTGATGTAGTTTTTTTCAGTTTTCATATTAATGGTTAACAGAATTTTATTATTCTCAGAATACACAGATTTTTTACTCTAGTCAGTAATGTAAGCAGTACTTGCTGTATCATTTTTTTTTATTCATCAGTACTCTTTACTGATGGTCATTGGAGGTCAAAGAGGGTCAGCACTTTCATGGCTTGAAGGACTAGATCCTCTTACTCCTGTGTAGATCAAATGTTTTATCAAGTAAAAGAAACTAAACTTTTATTAACAGATAAATATATTGCATTGGCCTGATAGATTTATATCCTACTGTATTTATCACATATGGAACAAACGTCCACTAAAAGTCCAGCAGAGTATCATTTTTACCATATTCTAAGTAAACCTAGATAATTAGATAATAGCCTCATATTCTCCTCTGGTTTAACAGACATTGTCTTTTTTGAGGCTGGAGCTAACTTTTTATTTGTGATAACAGGCTGTAGAAGTAGCTGTAGAACACGAGAACCAGGAGAGTAATGGGGAGATTTTCCTACGACCTGATGAGAGCCGCACACATATGAATAAACAACCTAAGCCAATAACAATGGATGTTAGAAGAAAGGAGAACCAGGAGATAACAACTACACTTATACCTGCTGTGGCACACGGCTCAACGGATGGTAATACTTTCTGTCGTTTTCCTTTACCGATTCGGCAAACTGAGAGACAGGTTTGTTCACCACAGAACAGGATGAAGAAGCAGAAAACATCAGAAGAAAGGCATGAATTTCAAAAGAAAGTGCTTCAACCTACACAACAGACTTAGTTATTAATATTTCCAGGTATGTGTTAACTGATAGTGAGAGGTCTTTACTGAATAAAGGCCTCTCATTCATACCTTCAAGAAATACAGATATAACAGATGTTATATTAGACATTAAAATGTTTACTAGGTACTTTGGCTTAAAAATGCTGTTTGTACAGTCAAACAATGACACTGGAAATATTTTTAAAAAACCTTCTACGTATGTACCACAAATGCACCTGTTATTGGATGCATTTGAGAAGGCCTGTGTGCATGATTTGATACAGTTTTCTATGTGTCAAGGTAAAGTTAAACCAGATTTTTACAACTTGAGTTGTGGTGAAAATGAAGCCTTAAAAAAGTTACAAGAGAATGATGATATTCTCATCAGACAGGCTGACAAGGGTGGTGCTGTTGTTGTTTTAGAACGGGAAATGTATACCAGGAAAATGCAGATGTTGCTAGCTGATAGTGAGACATATAAGATCCTGGATGCAACATCACTAGATAAAATTATTAAAAATGTTCATAGTGATTTGTATGACCTGCTATTATATGATATGATTGATACTGATTTATATAAGTATCTCCTAGTGGAGAAACCGGTGATCCCCATTTTCAGGGGACTACCGAAAGTGCATAAGACTCTGATGGACCCACCGATGAGACCAATACTCTCAGGAGGGGGCTGGCTTACCGAGCCTTTATCTATTTATCAGGAAAAACATTTTGGACCCATAGTTGATAGAAATGAGTCTGTTATCAAAGATACCCAACAGTTTCTAGAAAGTTATGCAGATTATGTTTATTCTGAGAATGACATCACTAGTGATCTATTAGTCACATTGGATGTAGTTTCCCTGTTTACCTCCATACCTAATACAATAGGGATGGATTATGTGCGGTAGTTATTGATAGAGAAAGGGGTTCCTAGGGACCTGATTATGAGATGTATGCTACTATTGGATATAGTTTTGAATAATAACATGTTTGTGTATGACAAGAAATATCATATACAAACCAAGGGGATCGCCATGGGGACCCCGTGCGCAAACTCGTATGCTAACTTGGTTTTGGCATACTGGGAGGGCTCTTATGTATTAAGAGATACACCGTTCAGTGATTACATAAAATATTATAAACATTTTGTTTATGGTATTTTTCTTGTATGGAGAGGAACTAAGCAATAATTGGATGATTTTGTTTTGTATGTGAATGGGACCACAGATTTCTTGTCCTTTGAAAGCAATAGCTCCTCTGAGCAGACAGAAGTTTTGGATGCACAGTTGACAAAGATGGGTAATGATGTACACACAGACATGTATAGGAAATCTTGCTGGAAGAATAGTTTGTTACATTGTAACAGCATGCATCCTGCACACATTTATCCAAACATAATAAAGGGTCAAGCACTTAGGGTATCAAGGTTAACTAGCAATGACAACGCCTTCCATGAGAAACAAAGGGTCTTAGCTGATAATATTCTACAAAGAGGATATCATGATGATGAAGTAGAAAGGATATTAAATGACAGTATAACACAGAGGAAAGGTAAAGGGAAGCCATTTTTTCGTAGAAATAGGGACATTGATAAGAAAATACAGAAGGGAACATCAGAACATAACACCACTAGGGTAGTAATTCCATTTATGAATAACATGAGAATTAATGAAATAATTAATAATAACTGGAAATTACTTAGTCCAGATGAAGGATATCAACAATAGTAGGGACGAAACCTAGCTACACATATAGAAACACTAAATCATTGAAAAGATTATTGTGCTATGAAGATGACAGTAAAATGGATGTATGCTCGCAAAGACAAGGAACATTTTCCTGCAGAAGTTGTAATCTGTGTATATACATGGCAGGTGATAATAAATTTATACATCCGAACACTGGACATGAATACATTTTTAAACATTATTCTGACTGCAGGACTAGACACCTGATATATCTGGCGCAGTCAGTTATGTAAATCTTTCTATGTGGGCAAGACAAATAGAACCTTTAGGGAACGTGTCAGAGAACACATATATACCATAAATAGAGAGGATGAAGGCAATGCACTAGCTATGCATGTGATGACCCATGGAATGATACATCAATTTAAATTTAGAGTCTTAGAACTAATTAAGAAGACTGGTAGACTAGGAGATGTTAAGAATTATACTGAAAAGCAGGAAAACAGATGGATAATATGTCTACAAGCTCATTGAGCATGTGGTCTGAATGATCTTCTTCTTTCAGCTTTTCCCGGTTAGGGGTTGTCACAGCAGATCACTTGTCTGCTCATGATTGGCAGTGGAGTTTTACGGTGTCGAGTTGCCAGCCCAGCACCCAACCTTCCACTGAAGGCATGCACACTCACACCTAGGGCCAATTTGGAGTGTCCAATCCACCTATAGCATGTCTTTGGGAGGAAACTAGAGCACCCAGAGGAAACCCACGTGACCACAGGGAGGACATGCAGACTCCACACAGAAGGCACCCCAGCTGAGGATCAAACCGGAGAACCTCTTGCTGTGAGGCAACAATGCTAACCACTGCACCACCATGGCCGCCCATGTGGTCTGAATGATAAGACCACTTTAAAGCCTTTCCTAGTAGCACGCCCTATGCACATTAAGCACTTTATTGATGTTATAGCCTTATTTTTGTATTTTTTGTAACTTATGCCGTTTCTTGTATTTTAGGTATGCTATTTTGCTTTTATGTATAGTTGCTTTCTGTACACTAGATATCAAATGAGTTAGGTTAAATTATGCCATCCAGTTATATTTGTTAATAGTATTAAAGACATATTAAGATGTTAGATGCTTTAAATAACCGATTTTTAATGCTTTTTAGATATAGTTAGTTGTTTAATGTGAAGATTTAATGATGGATTTTAGGATGTGATGTCATAATTAATTTTAGAATGTGATTGGAGGCTGTATTGGCAATGATACTATTTAATTCAAATGGAAGATGACTGCTGTATTAATTTAATGTCTGATGAAACATTCTTTGAAACGTGAAGCACTCACTATTTTGGAATTTGTCTATATTAATTTTTTACAACAAGCTGTCGTGTTGCTGTGGTGTTGCCTCTTTTGCTGCTTTTTGAATTTCTCTTTACAGAGCAACAGCTCCTATTTGTTTTCCATTTTTGAGAACACCTTCCAGACTTCATTAGGCATTCACTTGGAACACTCTGAAGATTCCTCTTCAGAACCCTGTCTATAATTAAACATCAAGAATCTAATCATATCCAGAGGTAAAGACCATGACATATCCCAAGAAGCACCTGCTCTTTACAGGTTGTCATGGAAACCATCTCTCTGGTTTGTCTACCCCCTCAGTGTCTCCGCAGTTCCCCTCCATGACATACTTTCTTTTAAAGAATACCCTCACTGGTATATAAGCAGCTGATATATTATGACTAAAAAATGTTTTTCCCAGGCTTAGCAGTTACTATGCCCCACCAGTTTTATTTATTTATTTATTTACATTTGTTGACCGGGAGTGTCCGACTGGATGTAGGTCCATTTTCAGCAGAGGCCCAGGGAGAAAAGCTCCACAGTTAAAATAAACAGCCAGTAGTTACATTGGATTACATAGCAATTAACAATTTAACATAGCAATTGCTTACAACATATTTACAGATGAAGAACATAGTGCATCAGTAGACAACTAGAATCTTTATCTGTGAAGTACATAACAGACATTAACAAATGTTACAATGAGAAGTTCCTGCTGTATAATAAGTACTAGGCTTATGCGCATCTGAGCTTGCTATAATCAAGGTAGTTAGTGGAGTGGAAAGAAAGGTCATGGTTGGATGGGGTGGGTGATATTAGAGTGGG
The DNA here is from genome assembly GCF_019279795.1 of Protopterus annectens. Taxonomy (NCBI): domain Eukaryota; kingdom Metazoa; phylum Chordata; order Ceratodontiformes; family Protopteridae; genus Protopterus; species Protopterus annectens. The sequence continues at coordinate 431,608,416 of NC_056742.1, read as the reverse complement.
AGTTGCAAGGACATAGCCAGCATGTTTTAGGTGCGCTTTTAGTAGAGTTTTGAAGTGAGTACATGATGGTACGGAGGTAATTGTGGGTGGAAGGGAATTCCATAATTTGGCTATGGTGCAAGAGAATAGTGCTTCACCAGCAGAGTTATTGGCTTTAGTGATCTGCAAGTGATTTTTGTTGCTGGATGTTAGTGGTCTGGTGGTGCAATAGGGTTGGAGTAGATTGTGGAGGGATGGGACATTTAGTGAATGGTCTACTAGTTATAGTGTCTATGTCAGTTATAGGGTCATTTTCTGGAAGGTCGTGTGCTTTCTGTGCCTGTTCAACTACTTCCTTTGAGTTTATTCAGTAACTCACAAAGCATTAAGAAAAGAGGAAGACTATGAGGAGGGACTGTTGAATAACTTGGGAAGGCAAGAAAAATATTGTCTGCTAGATTTATAACCACAGTTTGCATTATACAAGAATAGTACAGTGAATTAAATCCTATAGAAAGACTACAATTGATTCACAGACACTTGTGCAACAAGGCTTCAGAAAAGATAAGCCATAACACACTAACCAGGCCATTGTTAAGTATGGGCAACAAGCAGCGTATAACAGTGCATATATAATTCAGAGACAGGCAAACAGGGCAACACAGTCAGCAGCAAAGACTGCTCAATAGTGCAGAATCTGTAAGGGATAGTGCAGTTCACTGCAGCTTTACATATTGCCATAAGGTTAAACATGCACATGCAATGCCATATGGTTCTGTCTTTCTTCTCATTTCCTTTCATGTTAGTGTAGACACATGCAGTCTGACTAATTGGTGTCTATACCTTCTCATTAATCTGAAACCTAACCACAAAAACAAAACCTAGCATTGTATAGTTTCAGTTATGATTACTGCATAAACATATATATGTAAACATTTCCAAGCAAAAATCTTAAATCTAGATTCTGTTGCATATTTGGGAGACATACATGTATCCTCCCATTGCTTTTTTATTAATTGCTTATCACATTTCTCTTCCCAATCCTTTCTAACCTCTTCTGATTCATTCTTATAGTTATCATGCAATATTTTATATGTTCTACTAATTATTCATTTTTTTAATGACAGCTTTTGTTTTAACTTCTACTAAAATATCTAGTGGTACTTATTTTTCATTTAGGACCCCCTCCCATATTTATTTCTCTTTGCCTATACTCTGATGTCAATCTTTGATAGAGAAGGCAATCTCTATCCTGCAGTCCAAATAAATTCTTGTCTTCTTCCCAATCTATCATCTTTCCCTCTCTAGTTATTTGCTCCCAATACCTTGGTTCCTTTGCAAGTTTTTTCCAATAAATTCCAGCCTCCTCTTGCCTATTGTCTATATACTTAATTGCACATCCCTATCAGCAGAATCTCCTTTCTCCTTTCTGCATTCCCATGTTTGAGTAGTTCTTAGGATGCATTCTGCTACTTTATGGATATAATATTCTGTAATTGTATTGTTATTCTTCTTAAAGGCCTGCATCCAAAATCCCAGTCTCTTATTGTTTCTTGAGCTTCCTCCCTGTTTCATCATCATCATCCCTTTCCACTTTGAGTTATAATTTTCTGCTTGTGCTATTTATAGGAGCCTTAACAGTGTAGTTTGAAATATCCCATATTTAAATCAGGTAATCCCAATTTGCCCTTTTCTTCTCGAAGAATCATCTTATCCAACCTGACGCTTGCCATCTCCATTTCCAAGAAAAAGTCCTTCAGCTCTTTATTAATTGCTATCCACAACTTCTTCTCTGGTTGATAAAATATTCCTGACCTGTGTATAAGACTAAAGAGACTAAACACATTTTAACTGCTTGTATCTTACTATTCATATCTGTGTAACAAAGCTTCCATTTTCTCAGTGTGTTGTATTATCTTTTGTTTAGTCTCTTCTCACATATTCTTAGCTCTCACTCCAGATTCATTTTAATCCCCACTCCTAAATACTTAATTTCATCATGTCCCCATAAATATGGATATTGCTGTCCCAATTCATGTGTGGGTACATAATGCACTGCTGTTCCTTTTGTTTCATTGTTAACATAATCATCAAAGGTAAGGCTAGACTAATCCAATATGTGGAAAAGTATGCAATTGCCATATCTGGTTCTATTCCATACACCCTCCTTCTTCATCTCCAGTTCTCTTTTCACACAACTGAGTTATGGGTAAATTGCACGAGACTACTCCAAAGTACCTCAAAGCAAAATTAATGCTCCCCCCCTAAACCTCCTCTACTACTGCTCAGTCCCACAATCATCCTGGTCCTATGCCTTCCCCATTTGGGGACCCATTCCACATTACATCAGTAAAGCTCACTTCAAGCAGAGACGTTGAAGCACCTACAGTGCTTAACATCACCCTTGATAAACCACTTAATTTCAGTTCCCATCTACACAAAATAATTACAAATACTACACTCAGTTTGTGAAAACCATACAGGATGAGCCTTCCAAAGGTAAAATCTCCACATCTAGATCAGTATTCATCTCACTTCTCTAAAAACTTAGCCTGATCACTTCAAAACAAACTTAACCAGTCATAAACTAGTACACAAACTGGGCCAACCATAGAAGAGTAAGCAAACTAGAACAATCTTAGAATATTATCTCTCACTTTGCATTTAAACACATTAGTCATGCTAGCCACAGTATTTCTCAGCATGATGATGGTTAGTTTAAATATAAAAACTACCTCACTTCTACACATCGTGGCTTGGTTCATCAACTCCTCTACTACACACACAAAGGTAATTAAGTGGAGACCATCTCAACGAAAGCTTAGATAATCTGCTGGTACATATTCACATCTCCTTCTGTAAATATGGTACCTCATTGTCTTCCACCTTCAATGGTAACACTTGGAGTAAGTTTTCTCACTAAATAAAAACAACTAAAGATAAATGGACATTTAAATCCATTCTAGCTTCTCTCAATGATTACATTGATTATGCAGCTGTGGTGTCACCCAAGTACTTTATTATCTTTCTACGACATTAGCATACATCACTTCCTATATATAGCCCTCATTTGCAGGATTTAGACCCATCAACTGACTTGCTATACTTTCTATTATTTGTAATATAAATATTTGCTTTAGACAATGTATTTCAACTAATACTTATAAGTGGATACTTTGTTTTGTTTTGTTACTATATTCAGGAATATGCTATGTATATTAGCTGAATTATGCCTTATATGTTACTTAATTTATAATCTCAGCTCTAATTCTGTTGTTATTGTCTTAGAGTTGTATACCAAAGACTCCAGTAAAACTGGGATGTCCCAAAAAAATTCTCTCATTTAGTAAATGTGAATAAGTAAATAAATTAACTAACTAAATACATTTGCTCTTAGCCACCCAGTATTATTAACTACTGATTCTTATTTTATTTATATATATATATATATATATATATATATATATATATATATATATAGTCATCTGTACTGCAATTTTGTGATGTATATATCCTGTACTTACTTGCTTTCCAGGAGCTTTCCATTAACTGCTATATGCTTAATTAAAGGAGGTGGGAGGATGGCAGAATGGTTAAGGTGTTTCCTTTGTAGACACAAGGTACAGGGTTTGATTCTCACATGGGGGACTTGGCTCGGCTTAAAATGGCCCACAAGGGCAAATAGCCTAGTACTAATCCATGAACCATGAACGTAATGTGTATTACTGTGTTCTACAAAATGCATTTCATTATTTTAGAAGTTAAACAATAAAACCCAAGTCAAATTAAAAATTTGCAATTTGACTGGACATGACAAACAATATGCCCACTGCAAATCAATCCTTACACATAAAGAAATGTTCACTGAAAACTACCATTACAGAGAGTGAAATCCCTATGTCTGTATACCCTAAAAGAAACAATTTTTTCCAAGCTGATAATCAGAGGACTGAAAGTCAAGCACTTCCATCCAAAAATATGACATATAATATTTAACAGAAAGTAAAACAAACTGTTGGAATGCCAGTACCATGCAAGCAAATATACCCATAAAATCATAAAAACATAAAAATGTGTCAGAAAATGCCGTAAATAATTTGCATGTACAAGTGATGTTACAAGCATGCCAAGTACATACTCATGATATCAGTCTGTCATTCCAATAATTTAAAGAAGGTATACGAGAAAAGACAGTCCCCAGTATTCAAGAAGCTTGGTGCAAGGAAGATTTTTAGCCTTTCGCCAAGCGTCCTCACTACAAATGGCGCAGCAGCGCCATATGAATATGTATGAGGGCAAGCTGCCGCACCCTCAACATGCACAGGAAATGTGTACGAGCGCAGGGAGCATGTACAAGTGCTCTATGGAGGCGTAACATGCCCCTACAGTTGCAAAACCTATTAAGCCTACTAGCAGAGCCCGCCCTAATAGTAAGTCAGTAATTCAGTGTACGTGGATACCGAAATGTATGCTAAGCATACAAGAGTGTCCAGGAACAGTGAAATAAAATCAAAGTAGTAAACACACAAGCACGTAGTGGAATGTTATGCCCTGTCCCTAGAACTTTCACAATTAGATTCCCTGTGTCCCTATTATACATTTGAATTGCTGCAATATCGAAGGTGTTTGCACATCGCTGCCCTCCGCCAAGCGTAGCTTACACATCATATTCATTCAAATAGAGAAAAACATGCATAATCAATGTAAATGTCAATAGTGCAGTGTTTAGAGCATCCGCCTAATGAACAGGCATTCACGGTTCGAGCCCAACAATAGCACATATCATTTTCCATGTAGAATGAATGTCATTTTGCTGTAAAGCTGACATAAGAGTATTGCATGAGATATTTAACTTAAATATCATTCAAGCAATGTGGCACTGTCATAATGAATAAGGTACTAGTAAGCAGGTGTAAGCACAAATAAGCAGCAGTAAACACATATAAGTACCAGTAAGCAAGTCTGAGTGCGCTTGCGCAGGTCTAAGCAGTGCCCAGCATACGAAATGTATATAAGTATGTACAGATATATGATATATATACATATATATATATATATATATATATATATATATATATATATATATATATACATCTATGAAGAAAGAACGATGTAACAATAAAGAATACAAAAGGAATGAGATGGGAATCAATGGCAACCCCAGTATTATATAGTGCTGTCAGCATATGTCAAATCAAGCTAGGCAGGAGTGAGCAAAGCACTGCTACTCACACCGCAGGCAGGATATTACCAGTTGGAGTAACACTGTTGATCTGCTAAGTCTACTTTACACACAGAGGGTAGTCCCTGGTGGGACTACCCAAAAATTGATAGACCATTTGGCCATCCGACCATTACACAAGCAAGGGCAAGTATAATCAAGGACTAAATGGTGGGAGAGCCAGAGAATACATGGGTCGGGACAACATATGTGTAGGGCCCCTAACGCTCGGGAGAGGGCAATGTGTGGAGGAGTGTCATGGCTGCGATAACAAGTGGACAATGGATGGTATGCGTGTATGTAGAACATGGGTGGGGTGAAGGAACTATGGGTATGAAATTATGGAGCCAGGCATGCCAGGGTTGGATGGGCTATTTCTAATTGGACATGCCCATGGAGGTCAGCGAATTCGTTATAAGTATATATGCATATGCACATGCAGACATCAATATGTAGAAGTACATCCTCTGTAACACATTCATTCCATTTGCAGATGTATATAACATGAATGTGGCCTTACAAACTTTGACAGTAGATAGAATAATAGGTTTTGCATAAGAGGGATGGGACAAAACTGTTAAAACGCAGAAGTGTGTACAATGTCTGAAGTCAGTGCTGTGCTGAAAAAATCAAATGTGAGGATTTTCCCACACATGGAATCATTCCTCTGATCTGCCTCATACAGCAATGCCAATTACTAAATGGGTCTATTTGTAGAAGAAATACGCCTAGCATGTACATAATTAGGTTTTCATGTGTAACATGTGCATTACCACATAGTCATACTTATTAATTTATTGTAGTGTGATGTAAACGGGAGTAAGGATGTAATGAAGTATGGAGTCTAATCTTGACATAAACACATGCGTGTCCCATGTGGGACAAACCAAAAATTGTGAATAGCATTCTTCTGGTCGCTCATGTCACCAATGTTTGTGGACTAAACGTTTGGGAGTTCTGAGGATACGTAGAGTGAGTTAACTGATGGAATGGGTCTATAGGAGTAGGGAGTGGCAATGTGTAGTGGTGTGGATACACCGCAAATCCAACTGGAGAATGGATGACTGCAGTGTTAGGGAGGCATTGGGGTGTGTGTATGGAGAGCCAGGAACCATGGGTATATGGGTATATATGCAAATGAAGCAGCACAGCAATAGTGTATTGGTTAGAGCAATCGCCTAATGAACAGACATTCCCATACCAAATCCAACTGAATCACATACCATTTACCATCGGTAATCTGTACATGAACATATTGCAACATCTGTCCGCTGTATAACCTGCAAAAAATAAATTAAAATTAAACTGGAGAGAAGTATCAGTGGCATAATGAATAAGGCACTAGTAAGCAGGTTTAAGCATATATAAACACCAGTAAGCATGTGTAAGTGTATTTGCGCGGTATATGCATTGCTTTACAGACACACATATATGTGTGTGTGTATATATATATATATATATATATATATATATATATATATATATATATATATATATATATATATATA
>NC_056742.1:431571708-431596708 GCF_019279795.1 Protopterus annectens | reverse complement strand
ACCGATTGGCCTTTTGTTTCCGTAGGGTGAGAGTGGGATGTGGTGGAAGGAGAGTAGGTATGCTCGTGGAGCATAGGTAGGGTAAGATGGCAGAAAAGGCAGCATACAGGGTTGGTATATGACACATGTTGGGGGATACACCTCGGACAGGGAGGGTTGTTCGGCAGTCACAAGCCTATGAGCCCCCAGATGGAAACAGTGGGACAGAGGTCCCTAGCCATGGGCAGCCATCACTGCACCAAAACAGCTGCAAAGGTGGCAGTGCTGGGGGCTGTCTAGGAGGGGCAGCCTCTCCCTGAAAATGTGAAACTCTGCCCTTGAGCTGACGTATCTGGCATCAAAACCCCTTATTGAGCCTTCTACACACCAAGTCCGGGACTGTAAGACAGCAGACATGTTCCTGCTTGGACCTGCTCCAGGGGGGACAAGCCCCATCCTCAGTGGTGGTACCACCAGAAGCTGGTGCAGAGCCAACAGAGATGGAGGTCCAAAGCTGGGCCCCAGATGTGCTGGTGCCTGGTGCCATGGCCAGCTGAAGTGGGATAGGAGGTTCTGCTGGGACCTCCAAACCCATACAGCCTATGGTGTTGCAGTTTAAACACAGATATGGCTTAGTAATAGTCAACGGCATTTAGGATTACTTATAACAAAATGCATAGATATGACCATCAACCCAACACAACAGATGGTATACATTTGCAGAGGGAGCACAACACATGCATATATACTGCATGCCATCTGTACAAAGTGTAGAAGACTTGTGACTGCAGCTATGAACAGTAGCCCATTATTGGCATGTCACTGAGAGCTCCAGACAATGTCTGTCATACCACTGTTTCATGTGACATATGTCCAATCAAGGATGCGATGGCAGTAACTCATCACTATCATCATGTACTGTCTGCAATCCTCACACTATGCTCCTGCAGTTCACAGATGTGTGTTCAGTGAGTAACAGATGAAACATATGGTTCCACACACTGACCAGTCCACAGATGGCCCTACAGATGGGGGTCCCTCACAAAAAGAGCAATGTCTTGTCAGTTTTAAAACATGTAGGATAGCCATTACCACACATAACTTGTTAAACAGGCAGTAGTCTCAACAGAGCATAGCTACACTTACATGCTATAGTTATGTCTGGCACATCACCCTCCTGTCTTTAGGCTATTTCCCACTGTGTATGTTGTTTGAGGAAAATCCAGATATCATCTGTAATGCCATTTTCCAAACACCAGATCCAGATACCACTCACTGCGACTGTCATGGGTAAACACCACCATGATGTTCCTAGATATTGTACTGTGTTTCCATGCGATTGTCTATGGGAACATCATCACAGCTATTCCACATGCAATCAGCTAGAGGAGGACTGCAATAGGTGCAGAGGCCATCACCTGATCATGACCATCACTTACAAAACACAAGCTGCTGCTGAGCAGGTGTACAACTCCACATCCACCAGAGAGTGTGTGGGAGGGACAGACAGAGGCAAAGTACATCAGAGAAGGGCTTGGAGACTAAAACCTAAGCATCATCTGTTACACACCTATCAGTACAGGGGTCCAAACCCTTAAATGACTAGTCATTACTATTGCAAGTGCATGCAGTTACTCCATATGCCACAAAGCTGACACGTTGGTGTGCTGTAAGAACATATATGTGTGCTGGTGAGCGTCATCTGCAACATAGATATAGTAGATCTATATTAGGTGTAGCACACATGGTTGTCCACATGTAACTGCTAAGGTCAGGTTTTGTTAATTGAAGTAGAAGACAGACAATGTAGAATGCTGTGTGGGTGACACTGAAGGCAAACCTCATGACCCCTGTAGCAGTAATACCTCCCCTGTGCATATATTGTGCATATGTCAGCACAGTTGTCAAAGGAAAGTGTCAGTATGCATTGTACCAGATGCGATAGTGCTGTACTTCTGTAGTATCTATCATGAGATAGGCAGGTGTTTGATTCACAGTACTGGCACGTGTGAGTGTGTGTGTCCATATATGTCACGTATGGTTGGGAATACATCCCACATGTTATTACTCTCCTGAACACTGTTGTTGACACCAGTACAGAGGGAAGTGTAGAAAGAAAGGCATAGGCAGGTGGTTAAACCTCACACATGTAAAGTGTCTGTATGTATGTGTCTGTATGTATGTGTGTGAAATAGGTGTATATTTTTGTGAATGCCACAGGGTGCATGTGTGTGTGTGTGTGTGTGTGTGTGTGTGTGTGTGTGTGTGTGTGTGTGTGTGTGTGTGTGTGGCTGTCTGTGTGTATGGCTGTCCAGTCCCTAGAGTGAGGCTGTATTTTACCATAGTGAAATGTTAATGCCCCTCCCCCATCCGCTCAATGCAATCTAGCACCCCTGTTGATATAATCAATCATAGACAGGCATTCTAACTGCCTGTTAACATGTACACCCCAGGGTGTGACCTGTTGTTACATAGCCTACTGATGGAGCCCCCTCCCCACATATACTCACTGCACTATAGTATCCCTGTCGATGTCCTTGATCTTAGGCCATTCCAACTACCTGTACATGTGTAATCTATGTGGTGTGTCTTGTAATTGCATAGTACTATAATGATGATATGCACATAGGCAGGGGTTCTCATCCGAACACTGGCAACTGTGTGTGTGTGTGTCAGAGTGTGTGTTACTGTGTCTGTGAATCCTTGAATGTGTGGGTGTGTCAGTGTTTGCATGCTGTCATGGCAGTGAGTATTACTGCTTCCCAATGAGAAGCTGCTATTTCCACTGGCCTTTACCCTTGTCATCTGGCATACCACTCTTTTACCTCCTCCGCGCTCCAGGTAACTATACCTGTGATGTCACCCACTATGGATGTGACTGCTCTGAACACAGTAGTTTACTACACAGCTATCATGCTCTTGGATAATTAGAACAGTAAACATAATTGAAACAGGGGAGACTATAACTGTGATGTGGAAGCTACAAAGTGCATGCAGATATTGTGGCTCTGTGGGTAGTCAACATGTACATATGGGACACTAACCGCAAACACTGACATCCCCCGGCACATGCAACCACACCTGAAAGAGGAAGGCAGAACATCAAGATCAACATGCTGTTAGGGCTGTTACACATGATACATACCATCAAACATACAAAATGCATTCTAAAACTGTAATACATGGTATGTCTGTTGCCTGTCAACACTACTTAACAATATTAATCTACAATTGTCTACCTAGTATGTTCACCCTGTGCATCAGACCATATGAACATATCCCTGCACTGATGGTGTGGATGACAGGGATGTGGCACAGACATCATCATATGCACAGGGTGATAATGTTTGCCAGATGCCTAGGCTGCACCATTGGATGACATCATGCATGTGTGTTAGGGCCTGTGATATCATTGGGCATGTGTGGATGTTATGCATGCGTGTGTTGAGGTGCCCTACATTTGTTTCCAGTGTGTGTGTATGTATGCACACAGGTCTGGCATGTGGCTGGCCTACACAGGGATATTACTGACAGCTACAGACTGTACAAGGCAGGTTTCACAGTTCATGGTGTCCGGCCATGGCCACATGACCTGTGCCTGACAGGGGTTGCACTGGCACTACCAGGCAGAAGTCTAGATTGATTACTGTCTGATGACACATGTCCACTGGGATTGTGTCCCTGTTGGGACCATCCAGGACCACGTGCACTTGGCTTGCTGTTTCCTGGTGTGGACTGCACAGCACCAGCTGCACTGCTGCTGCTACCACCAGTATGGGAGCAGGCATGTGCAGTAGCATGTTCACATAGACCTTCAACAGGTGATGTAGCTGACCTACGTCCACGTGCCTGACACCTCACTCCCACCAGATGCTCCAGCACAGACATTCCACGCTCGAGGCTTGACATGCCACGGTCAAGGTCTCCCACCATGTCACCCAATCGTCTATCCAAAACATCTGCAAGATGATGGTGAGCATTTGCAAGTGCCTGGATGTTGTCAGTTAATGAACGGACAGCAGCCCTCTGAAGCCTCAGACCTTTTCTGTTGTGCCATTCAGCATGTGCCTGTGCCTCCATTACAGCCCAAAACATGTGTCTGGTGATTCCAGCTGATGTGCTTTGTATCATAGGAGCATGTTGGAAAGTGGTCCTCCTACTAGCAGTGCTGGGCACATGCCTGTGTGGAGCATCACCAGTCTATTGACTGGGATCATGGTGTGCAGGCACACCTTCCATAGTCACCACACTTTCCTGTTCCATGCTACCACCCGCCATCTGTCCTTCCTCTATGGCCACTAGTGATGGGATATGTGCAGGAAGGGGAACTGTGTGCGAGGATGAGGGGGAGACAGGTGGAATGGCAACCAATGGCACAGATTCAGCCCTTGACAACCCTGCCTGTGCCTCAGTCATACTATCATCATCACTGTAGAGTCTGTGGGGACACTATCATCAGGTGGACCGCAGGAGGACAATGCACCTACATCAACACCTGTGAGGGGAAGACAAGAACTGTACATTGCACGTTATACCAGACACATACAGACACACACATAGAGACACACACAGATGCACACAAAAAGAGACACACACAGACAGAGACACACACAGACACACACAGACAGAGACACACACAGAGACACACACAGACAGAGACACACACAGACTCACACAGACACATGCACACACACACACACACACACACACACACACACACACACACACACACACACACACACACACACACGTTGCATGCAGGTGATATGGCAGATGGCATTCAGCTTAGACAATTATAGTTTCATCTTAGACAATTATATTGGTAGTTATCATACATCCCTGAGTTGCACACAACAACATGCATGTGCTATAGCAGACGGCATGCACCTTACACAATTATAGTGGTGGTTAGCATACATACCTGTATTGCACCATTTGTGTTAGTAGCCTATGCCCCATACCTGCAACACAATGCATGCACCTTACACCATTGCACCACACTGCCATGGCATGTGTAACATACACCACATGTTAACAGACCATCGCTGACCTTTGTACATCTGCCACTGATGCTTTGTGTTGGCCACCGCCCCTATGTGTGAGGACATGAGCAGTAAGGTATGTCAACTGCATACTGTGTTTGCCTGAGCCCCAGCTTGCATATCTCCCCCAAAGCAGTGCATGTCTGTTCAGCATTATCCCCCCTACCACTGAGCTGAGTCTAGACATTGTGCATGTGGCTGTACACACATGTTTGACATGGCTGTTCCTACTTTGCTATGGTGCCACAGACCAGCACAGGTTTACAGTACACCAGCCTGCTTTGTGGCATATGACCTTGCCAATCACATGTAGTATGACATGTCTTCTGCTGACGTGTTGAATGACATGCATACATGCGTAATACAATGGTGTCCTTTCCAATCTACAGTGTGGTAATGATGCCCCAATACAGGTACGTGTTATACTAACATGGGCCTTCAGCTGATGCGATGCTGTATGCCCACCCTACAAATATGCAGGGACATACTGCACATTGAGCTGATGTGCATAGCCATTGCAGGGCATCATGTGGCTTCAAAATTGCAATATAGTGTGAGCAACTGACACAGTTCATAGCCATGACTATGTTCACATACAATACATATCTAATGTGGAATGTGACCCTCATCACTGAAGTGTATACACACTAAACCCTAATGTGGAATGTGTGCCACAGGTCACAGAAGGGTATACGGATGACACTCCTGCACATCTGCAACCATATTACTGATGCCTGGCAACTATACCCACACATGGCTAATTTAGCAGTACTCTGTGTCCCACATGCCATCTATGTACCTCACACACATGAGTAGCAGGCATGACAGTGATGTCTGACACTAGCAAGGTGAATGTAATGTATCTGTGGCTTGATGTGGATGTATGTGTATGTTGTGCAACACATGTATATATTTGGATACCGTATAGGTGAATGCTTCCATGTCGTGGTACACTCAAGATGTTCAAGACATGTTATGTGGTGATTTCATGTTATGCCTACACAAGCTGTGCACAGGTATGTATGATGTTTAGTGTTTCACATCTGCAATATCACCATTACACAAAGGCCATAGTTGTATTGTGTTGAGCCAATGTACATCAGGGTGTACACACATGTACATCACTTCTATTTTGTGTAGTGCTTCATGTCTCTGGCCATCCTCCATGGCCATGTATACACATGTTCAGTCCAATGGTTGTGATGGCCATTTTATTTCACATGTCAGTGTTATCCCATATGACATACACCCATAGATGTCATATGCTCTACTGAGGACAGTGTTATGCAGACAAAGGGTGGTATGTATGTGATATGAGACATTTTGCAGGATAGTTGAGCAGTGTTGCAGTCAGCCCACTGCATGTAATGGACATGTCAGATAGCATATGACATTATGTGACATTCATAGCAAGGGTATACTCCACAAGGGTGTATTATGTGGGCCGGTCATACTCCAGCTCCAACACACTAAGACTGTGTGTACACATATGCACTCTGTACAGTACGGTTTGTATTCCCAACATGTGTAATGCTGCTATGTAGTACCTGTCCCTATGGTGGAACACACCTCCACCATTGTATTCACTGTTGTCCACTCATCTGGCAATGACACTTTGGAAGGTTTAGAGTAGGTGTTTCATACAGTCTTCAATGGTTTCACATAGATAAACAGTGTGATGCATTGCAGGTCTGACCAGTGTCCATTAACAGGACCACCAAACATTATGTGTACATGTGTTATGGCAGATAGCATGCAATTAATATATTTGGTGCATTATCAAGCCTGGTAAATAATAACAATCTCACCTGACACAGGCTGCTGTCACTGCAAAATGCCAGAGGTACCTAAACAGGAGTGTCACAGCAGTAAGATCATTATCCACACCTGTGTGATAGCTACAGGCTGCAATGTCAATTTAGGCACATAAGCCAGTACAATACACTATACTATGGAGTATGCACATCTGTGCATACATAGAGTAGCAAACTATAGTATATGGCATGTGTGCATACATGCCTTGCATATATGTTACATTACATATTGTACAGTAACACATGTAACTATATGAAATATAGTTGTGTTTTATGTGCAGTAGTGACTTACCAGGCAACTCCAGGCTTGGAGGTTGAGAGATACCCACCTCTACAATACCAGCTAAAGCTTGTGGATGGAGGTCTGCAGGTGTCCCCAGGCTGGCCAGTAGCTCCTCGGTACATGTGAGTGGGGGCTGGGTGAGTGGCCCTCCTCCTTTTGCACCTTGTTCCCTGGCAATCGCATTAGCATGCTGTTTTGCCCATCTTATGAGGTCAGTGCAGAGTCAGTGCACCTACTGATAGGTGCGATTGTGACCGCCAACATCATTTACCCTCTTGCAGAGTTCCTCCCACAGGGCATCCCACTGCTGTGCATCCTGTGGCACATGGCTGAAGAGTGTTGTGCGGTTGTCGAGGAGGTATGGGATGAGGACCTCATCCTCCAAGTGGCTGTATGCTGGCAATCTGCTATGTGGCATACATGGAAGACATAATGATGGAGACAGGTCACAGTAATTCACAGAGAAGTACAGCAGTACAGCTGAACATACATGTGCATGACATTTATTAAGATTACAAATACGTCTTTACAAATCTACATGACACTAACACCACTGACATGTATAAGTCACACACATTTGACACCTACTGGTGATGCCATGTTATCGCCATATATGTGTGTGTCATGTGATGACATAGCTCATATACCATGTGGATGTTGTCTTGATGTGGGAATGTCTGCTTGCGTGTATTGGTGTCTTTACCTATCAACACATGCCTGGAAGTGTTCACATTAATGCAATCGACCTTAATGCTGTGTATATGTGACATATATAGTCATACATAGCCATTAGGGGCATGACCTGTGACCCTGCAGACTTGCAAGCATGTATGTGTTTTGCCATATACATCTACATGGCACTTTACAGCTGTGTAGCATCCTGCCATGTATTGCCTGTGTTGCACATGTGTAACACATGGGACAATAGCTAGCCTAATGGTATTTGCAGTGTTGGATATCAACTATAGCATGTATGGTCATAGTAATCTAGTAGGCTATATGCCCTGGGCCATTTATGAGCCTAGGAAGACAGGTTACCTAGCTGTAGGCAACAGACAGGGTTCAAGCAGTGCCACAGAACTGATACACATGGTTACTGATATATTTGGCATGCGGTCATCACACCATGTCACAGAGAGGGGCGATGTGCAGCTTTGCTGGACAAGGATGCATAGTATGGCAAGAGTATGTTAAGTGTATGGGACAGAGATCTGTCAGACATGTTGTGATCCTTGTACTAGAAAGGTGGATGTACATAATGTATGTGCTTATTTGGGATCAGGATGTGTTAAGTATAGCATGTCCAACACCTCTGGGTTGGACATGGCTTTATTCAGGGTAGGCTGCATGTTACATAGTGCAGCTAGGGATTGGGAAGGACAGTGTAGGCCATAGACACATGGGCAATAACCCTTAAAGGAAATATCTGATCTATTATGGGTCACATGGGTGTTGAGTATGGCTGAGCAGTTATCTCTATATTACTGGATGGCACCCTGTCATGATTAGGGGTGCCACATGTGACTACCTGTCTTATGTGGTGGAGTAACTATCAAAGGAAAGTACTGTCCAGCTGCATCTCATACACACAGTTGCCATTATGTTGACCGCTGCCTAGGTGGTAGTTAACAGGTACATGGTTTGTAACACAGGGGATGACAATGCAATACTTATCTGTCAGACTGTGTCCATATATCACACACCACACATCTGACACACTAAGGCCCTTCCATATGTTGAATGCAGCACACATTGAGTCGACTATTGCTCCTAGTTCATAGTCATTTGCAAACATCAATAGGCTGATACCTTCTGTGTTAGTCTGTGTGGTATAGATAACAAAGAGGGGGAGTAGCAGGATTGACCCCTGTATTACTGTGGCTGGCACTAGTTTGATGTACGTGTATTAGTCAGACAACTTATGTAGTGTTGGTTCTGCCAGCAGTCCAGTTGCTAACCACTCCTGTGACATAGGAATATACACCAAGTTTACTAAGTGTAGCTGGAACACAGTATGGGTGATGGTGTCCTATGACCTGTCAAGGTCATGATATGCAGTGTGAATCAACCCTACTGTCATCTACATCTGTACCAAGTACATCAAATATGTTGATCATGGTTCATGGCCGTACAGACCAGACTCAGCAGGGTAGTTGTGCACTATGTCCCATTATCAATGGTGTCTCCCCCTTTGTGGGGTGTGATAACTGTTGTTGTGCACAATTCAGTGTGTACACAGCCTGACATGAAGCTATGATTGAACATGATGTGTATGTGGAGAGCTGATTGTTCTTACATTTGTGTAGGATACAACCTGGGATGTTGACAGGTCCCATGAAAGCTGTATGTATGGCTTTAGAGAGTGCAGCTTGTACCTGCATAGTCATTATTACAGGGGCCCAGTAGTTTACATGGATATATTACTAAGTGTACCTGTTGGGGGGTGGAAGTGGGTTTAGGTTCTCCAAGACCCTATCTGTGGTTTCTAATCTGACTCCAGTCATTTTATATATGTGCAGTAGGCAATACTGTTTTAGTATGTCAGAAATAAATGCTGTGCAATACCCAGACTGAGAGTCAATGTTCTATTCTACTCATTTTGACTGATATATGCTGTAGGTTGCAGTCAGTAAATGAATAGGCTAAATATGTAAGGTAACAGAACTCCTACACTGCTATGTGTGTTTGTAAATGCGAGATATGATACAACATGAATCAATAAAATTAACTGCCACAATTTCTCCTGAATGTACTGAATATTGCCCTATATGTCTGGTCCTTTGATTTGCAGATTTATGACATTACTTGAAATGCAATTTAATGGCAAGTCTGTTATCAGAACATCTTGGTACTATTTTATGAGCACACTATGTAAGACTGTTCCCTGTCATTGTGACTTTGTACCACCATTATGTATGGCTTAGCCCATAATTTCCCACACTAGTAGCTGACTAGTGGACATGCCTGTATGAGCAGTCAGTACTACAAGTACCAAGTACTGTATTTCGTTTACGTATTGCTTATGAAGATGTTTTAGACAGTGATGCTCACATGTAAATATTTTTGTTATGGATGTGACAACACTGGCTATTACGGAAACATTGTAGCTATCTTTAGCAGCAATCCTCCTCGGAGGAGCACATTACATCCTGTTAGTTGATTACAGATGATGCAAGTGTCTACAGGTCTGTTTTCTTCTCTGGGTATATGCTCACATATCCACCAGGGCCATGAGCTCTGCTGGGCACAGACACCCACTCTCCAGAGTCATGTATCAATAGACACTGATGCCACTATCAACATGATCAGGATACAATCAGATAGTGTGAGCCATCACCTATGATGCGGCTATTACACATGGGCAGCTGTCTCCTACATCTTACACTCCTACTACAGATGTTACACTGGAGTTAAAGATGATATGCAACCTGTTTCATTACCAGTGCTGTGCACTATCTTACATACAGTATGTGCAGGTGGCTGTTAGGTTGGCAATGAGAGGTTGGGCTACACAAACCTGGTAGTTCAACCAGTGTGTCTGTACTCTCAATATCCACTCTATGTAGGTGTGCATATAACCATTTGGCCCAGACCTATAATAAGGGTCACTACACATTTGCGTAACATGTACACATGCACAGCTGTTATTGCTTGCAAGCGATACTAGAGAGGTGGATATTACATGTGTTATGTGCATGGATAGTTACCTGGCTCTTCCAATTATCTTTGCTATCATGCTGCTAAGCTGTCAGATGAATATAAATGCTATGTATCCTGTCATTGATTATTGTAATTGCCAATAGACATAACTACTGTTTGCATAACATCACAGAACTGCTATGTAGAATATAATACAGATCTGCCTAAAATACTGTACATTACACAGTTATTGGCACAATATCCCACAATGCACACCATATTTGCACAGTAAGCCCACCTTTAACATGTTCATCTTACTTATGCACCCATAGATATGTTGACTGTTACAATATATCAACATATACTATCCCCTGTTATAGCACATACTTGTTGGACCAATTCTGACACTGACAGTGTCTGGAAGTGAATTGGTGGGTTCCAATCCCATATCATCTCTTGTGTTGTATTCGGAGTTTGCCATGTGACCTACAGCAGTACACACATAGAATACTACAAGCATTACTACTGCTCAACTATACATCGCTACAAGATAGCTATTTCCATTACATGCACTGATTACACTGTAATTCTTACAGTACAGATACTAAATACATACTACATGTTATACATACCTTTTTAGTAATCGGAGGTGTCATTAACTAGTATAATACGCGTTTTTGGTTTGTCTTTCAGTGTTTTTTACTGCCCTACAGGTATATACAGATGGTTTGAATGTGTGACAAGACAACCTTTTATAGTTACAGATCAGTAACGTACTATCCTGATGACCAATTGGTGTTCCTAAGGAGCTAATTGCATGCACATCAGCTGCGCTGCTACTGCCTTAGTCAATACTATGGCTACAGTGGAGTATAACTGAGTACTCCACTTGGATGTTGTCCCTTTGCCTTACATGTGAGGAAGACAGCCTGGAAGTTTTGTTTGGAATTTATTGCAACAGCTGTTTGGAGACAAACTGTAATATATTGTGTGTAATGCCTAGAGGATTTGGTCTAAATGTGAGTACTGCTGTCATATTTTTGAACATTGCTACTTGTGCAGGGTTTGTCTGTACCTAATACTTCTGCATATGTTTCAGTCTGGCCAGGTTGTTTGACCAGCTCAAGGCTGCATAGCTATGCATATAATGTTAGGGGGGTTTACAGTGTGCTTACCAGACATATTTAGTTTGGTGTTAATGTGTATCATACTGTGCTGATAATCAGTACTCGGTAACACTTCCTGGTGTACGAAACTTTCAACCCTCTAAAACGGGATTAGTTCATACAAACCCTGTTACATCAGCAGCTGTTCAATTGTATAATGACAACTTTTTCACACAGGGCTATGTTAGTGTGTCTGTGTCCAGGTATGTTAAGGTTTCAGTGATTGTTGCACAGTAGTTGCATAATTGGTTATGGTATGACAGTATGCATTGATGTAATTATTTCGGTTGTGGGTTAGATGTTGGTGGGTGTGCATAGCAGATGCAGGTGTGTAGTAACTCCTTTTATACAATGTCTATATGTGCGTGGGTGTTCTTTCCCTATGTGAAAACCTATCCCTTAGTGGACTAATACTATGGTAACTGCAGGCTGATTCATTAAGGCACTAATAAATGCTTCCTGTATAGCATGCAGGTATTGTTAGTTCTTGAATCATTTTGGCAATACATCGGAATGTAATAAAGATTTTCAAAATGAAAGCTGTCTGTGTAATTCTGTCATGGATATTGGCAGTCATTGCAGTTGTGTTGGTGACTGTGTCCATAGAACATATTTGTAATAGTGTATTGGCATATACTCTTCATATGTTATGTTCATATTGCTTGGGGGAGGGGCGGAATGTGTGATTGCTGTGGTCCATGTTATACTCAGATATGAACACTTCGGATGCTGTCTACAGACGTGTATGTATGTGTGTGTGTATATTTATATATATATATATATATATATATATATATATATATATATATATATACATATATATATATATATATATATATATGTGTGTGTGTGTGTGTGTGTGTGTGTGTGTGTGTATAAATATATATATGTGTGTGTGTGTGTGTGTATATATATATATATATATATATATATATATATATATATATATATATATATATATATATATATATATATGCGTGTGTATATGTATATAGATATATACATTATTG
Organism: Protopterus annectens; assembly: GCF_019279795.1. Taxonomy (NCBI): domain Eukaryota; kingdom Metazoa; phylum Chordata; order Ceratodontiformes; family Protopteridae; genus Protopterus; species Protopterus annectens. The sequence continues at coordinate 431,583,775 of NC_056742.1, read as the reverse complement.
CATACATTTATCTGTATCTCCATAGATGTGTAGATGTTTTTAACCTATCTATATATCTACATATATATATATATATATATATATATATATATATATATATATATATGTAGACGTACATATTGACATGTCTCTATGTATCTCTCTCTCTCTCTCTCTCTCTCTATATATATATATATATATATATGAGCATACACCTTTAATTTGGTACATGGCGGGTTGTCCTATTTCAACACATTCCTCCCTTTTGTGTTTTAACCTGTCTGCATACACAACTGGGATAGGTACATCCCAGGTAGCTTAGTGTTAGGTTACTCTGAGGATGGAGTACATTGCTGCGGGTTCTACTCCTAGAAGGTGTTATTATTTTACCTCTCAGAGTAGGCACTGGTAGGGAAAGTGTGAATAATGCACATTTACGTGGTTGTGAGCAGGTTTGCCCGTGGTCTGTGCAAAGTTAAACAAAGGTCAAACGTGTGAAGCGCGTCTCCATTTACCATGTTTCAGCACCGCTTACGGTCATGCAAACAAGTGGAAACTCGCTTACAACTGCTTAAGAGTGCTTTAATCCACCTGCATCTGAAAGCCCTTATTCTGATTTTCAAAATAACCTAACAGCCCTTGCAGGTCTTGAACACCACAGTCACTGACTTTACCACTAAGGCATCTGGAATATGTATGAATGTTATGGTGTTTAGAATATACATTGTACTACAGACATTCCTCACTACTGAAAACAAATGTAACAGTCAGTTGGTGTACATATGTCTGATACATGTTAATGTTCATTTGTTTGTGAAAGTAGGTGTTGCAATGTGACATGACAGGGTGTATTATGAATGAGAAAGGTTCTTGCTTTGTGTCCTTTTTATATTGTCCCCATACTCCATGTATACCCCTCCAGTTCACTTATTGGACATCTGACCCAGGCTCTTCTTGATGCATGATTGCATTACCCATCATTCCTCCCCCACCCTGATCTTCACATACACAACAACCACCCCTTCTTTGGTAAATTAGGCTAATATTCATTGTTATAATACCAGAGCTGCATGTGTTTTGTGTACACTCCAATTCCTTTGGAGTGCTTCTGTGTCATGAAGTGTGTTCATAGATTTTTATATATATGGTTATTGATGTAACTGTATAATATATATATATATATATATATATATATATATATATATATATATATTATATATTTATATATATATATATATATATATATATATATATATATATATATATATATATATATATATATATATATATATATATATATATATATATATATTTCGTATTAATTTGTAACAGTAATACATCTGTAGACTGGAATGTGTTGGTTCACAAATTACCCTACATTACAATGTGCTGTAGATATGTACACCACAAAGTCACTGTCCCATTTGTAATCATTACAGTTAAATGCATATGGTACAAGGTGTAGTCTCAAGACCAAAAAACATGTGTACATCTTGGATGGCTTAGTGGTACGTTCCATGACTATAGTGTGCATAGTCCAGGTTTCGACACCTGCGATGCTTTATGAATGTTTTTTACTGCAGAATAAGGCTTATTTAAGCAGTTGTAAGCATGTTTAAAAGTGGTTGTGTGACATTATAGCAGCAGTTAACCACAGTTAAACAAACTTTGTAACGTATAACCTGTGTGTGCAAACACGGCCACATCCGCTAACTACACCAGATATATACATGTCAGTGACGTAACATCTCACTGTGCACTGACATAACATTACATTCTCTGTTAACTGCACTCTCCTGCACACATGGGTTTATATGGGTGATTCGAATGTTTATTATACAGACGATTACTACCTATATATGCAAGCTGTGGTTAAGGTATACTTTTGCACATGATAAACATCCCTGCCTTTATCGGGATTCTAACCTTGAATGCACAGATACTATGCAGTTGCTGTAACCATTACACTGTTGACATTAACGTTGCTTCTGCCTATTTCCTATTTAGATGATTTCTATGTGTAAGCTAGGCTAAGCAAAGGGTGGGAGCCCCCAAACTCACTGAGCTTCACGTACTCTTGAAATAACAACATATAACAAATGTACTGTGAGACAATACATTACATTCCTAACTATATTAGGCATAGCTCCTCACTGACGCACTTTAAGCGAAACCTTATTGTGTAAATGGGTAGCAGACTATACACCCCTGGGATCATGTCTCCCAGAACCATAAAGCCAGGGGGTGGGGACACCTGTCTAGTTTGATAGCTGCAAGACCTGTTGGGGGAATTTAATGGTGTTGAATTGCTACATTAACATGCCCTCTTTAGATCACTAAGTGCCCCTATCACCCTCCACAACCCCAGTCTTGAACAGCTTCCAGCAACTCTGCCTGGGATTGCTTCATTGGCTTTGCTTCACAGAGGCTCAGTTACTTCATCAATGGTGTGGAGAAGGCCAACACACTGTTGCTATGCTTCTAATTGCCTTTGGGCAGATAGGTAGTAGGCTATCTGTGAACCTCTAATGTGCAGGCCATCACAGCCATAATATGTGAATAAACAGACCTTCAGATCACAATATACAGTGAGAACTCACCATGTAGTCAGGAAAAAGTTGAGTATAGCAAGAACATGCAAAACACTGATACTTAGTCACTCCAAAAGCCTATCTTGGAGCCGAGAAAACTTGTATAAGTTTAAGGCTTTCTATTGCTTACCAGCAGGTTACCTACAGGGGAGATGATAAACAAGCAAAGATGGGGAACCTGCATGCAATGATACCATACTGGCCTATGTGTCAGCCTTATGCTTTGGAATACTAGCCAAGGCTATTGGCACCCCTATGGTGACTTATTTAGGAAGGTCTCGAAGGTGAATACCAGCTCCATAAACAGCACAATAGCAGATTCAATGAGGATTATTCTACTCAACACCAGGGGTTGTGATCACAACATGCATGCACTCATAATACTTCTCAGCATGGACAACATCAACATCTGTGCATTAATTGAAATCTGTCTTAAGGTTCCTGAGAACACACCAGCACTACCAGACTACAACCTATACCACACATTTCAGCCACAGAACATGGACTGACAGACAGGGAGGGGCTGTATCCATATTCATCAGGGATACCTACACCTCCTGGTTAGTGGGGCAGCATGATATCTCTGTGATCATCCATGTGCAGCTAACATCAGCCACAACTGCAATGTGGAATGTGGCCTGCTACAGATCAGCCTCCATGACCCAAGACCTCCACTCAACCTACCTGGAGACAGTGGAGAACATGACAGTCATAACGCACACCCTGGCATTGGTCATGGTCAACTACCATACCATTAACTGGGAAATGTACTCCGGTACTCACTACCAGGACTCCTTATCCTGCAGCTTTGTCTAGCTAGGGGCAGACCGGTTTAGCAATGCTCCAATGTGCTTACAGCAATGGCAACACACCCCTCTCTTGATGTAATCTTTATCTCAAGGGCACACATCAGTGTTATAACGCTACACTGTGAGGTGAATCCTTACACCAGCAAGGAATCTACGATTCACTATTACTCCTCTCATTTGTATGGCATTGCCTACTAATTCCTAGCTACTGCGCATAACACTATCACTGCCCCTTAGCAACCCTTGCGCCATGAGTGTGATGTAGCATGCCTGCCATTGACTATTATGGGGAAATCATGATATGTGTTTCATTGCGGTTTTATTCTATATTTTTATATATTCCTTGCGCTCCCCTTTGTGCACCGCTGCCCTGCGCTTCCACATCGCGATAGTGCGACTATATATATTAAATGTTAATTTTATATTTTGTACATTTTTTTATGCCAATGGCTACATATTTAGCCATTGGCATGTATTAACAATATAATGCATGTGTTTGGTCAGCTGTCATGGCTCCGATTTTATGTTTGCAAAAATATAAACCATTTTCTACGGTTTACATTTCTGCATGCTTACACTACACCTGCACCACTTCCTGAATCACTACATACCTTCATTTGCATGCTACACTGCTGCACATGGGGTAATTAGCATACAAGGCTTGGGAGTTGTGTGGGCGTAGCGTATGCAGGTTGTGCACATGGAAACAGCTCGTACCTGAATCGCTTGGCGGCCATCTTTGGTGTTAGAACCTCGACGCTATGCCTGTACCTGGCGCAAGCTTCATGAATCCCGGGGAGTATTTAAGAAGGGAAATACATTTCTTTATTTTTTTTAATAATGTTACTGTATCATAGCAACAACTCACAGTCAGTCATGAGTAATGAAATATTTAGACATACCTAACTTTTTTTATTAATATGTTGGCTTCACCCTCATGGTCAAACTACACTACCTGTGGGTAAATGCTCTATTACCCACACCTTAATGTCAACTACTGCTAAAGTATATGATGGGTTGTGTAAGGTAAACTATTGTTCTTTTTTGTATTGGAATATTTGTTATTTGAAACCCTGTAAATTGGCCCTGTCCAGTCAGAGTTTTGCATTTAATGCAGACAAACAAATACATAAATATTACATCTCCCATAATATGTGCAGGCCAGCAATTTCTGTCCAGACTGGATATCATGAAGACTTTTGAGCTACAGAGTTAATGGTGCACACAGACACACAGACAGTCACACACAAACAGTTATACGTTATACATGTATGCAGCATGTGTGTGTTAGTGCCTGTTTGTGACAGTCATTAAGTGGGTAAGTATGTGTGTGTGTGTGTGTGTGTGTGTGTGTGTGTGTGTGTGTGTGTGTGTGTGCACGCTCGCACACGCGCATAGGCCACATGTGCACTGCCACCATAGAGAACATTGCCCTCAATGCATAGCTTTGAAAAATTTGGCAACCTTGCACACTACATATGTATGAATCTACCACTTGTATCTTAACTAATTTTAAGCCCCCCCTCCACAGTTGTACATGTCTCTTACTTAAGTTGCTTCATCTGCTTCACTTTGGTATGGACAATCAGTATAGGTGTCCATATAATAAGCCAATGCTTTTTCACTAATGCAGCAGCGGGCTGTTTTCTTTGCCCTGGCAGTCAGTGACATACTATATGCGTTGGCACTTGGCTTTCACTTGTTATTTGCCCTAGGGGGTTCATCTACATTACCTAGATTAATGGCTTTATGTATCTTTGGATACCTAGTCTGTACTTGCTATATACTCCGGAGTCTTGATTATGTTTTTCAGGAACCTACAGTCACTGTGCACTGTATCATTGTAGGATGAAATGGCTGCTGCTGCTGTATATATTTGACAGCATTTGTGGTGCTCTCCAAGTAGCCACTGTGTTTTAATAGTTTAGTTAAATATTCTGGCTGAAGTATGCCTTATATTCAATGACCTCATTATGGTGCATACCACTGTTACAGAGAACATAGTCTGTTATGCCGCCTGTCTTCCAAACTCATGAACACTAGAACTGAGGAGCACCTATGGAGCACAAGGTACACAACTGATGATTGAGGTGCAGGGCACCCCTGATTCTTACCCTCTCATTGATAAACTACTAGGCAGTGCTTTCTAAATGAATGAGGATTCAATTTACCAATTTAAACTTGGTTATTTTCTAATCCCTGATTGCCATTCTCCACAGAAAATCACTGCCAGTGAGATTTCAATTTGCATGCCATCGATAGTATTGTTGTGTGCTGCCTTTTTCACTTTACCATGTGCGTATATGTGTGTATATGTATATATATATATATATATATATATATATATATATATATATATATATATATAAACAATTGTGTTGTTTAGAAGCATGCTCATATATTGGAACTGCAGGGAATCTTGTCCTGACAAAGCACTGACTTTTAAAACTTTTACTGGGTTCAGTTTTTGAAGAATTAAATTTGTCACCCTGCAGCACACTGAACAGGTACTCACACCCTGACAGTTGTGGCTCTGAATAGTTACAGTTTTCTGCACTGTATTCTAGTGGCTTCTATTCTGCTTCTGGCATGTGGTCTGGCATCATTTTTTTCTTTAGTCCTATGTATGCATGGATGTATATAATGCATTGCGTACCTTAAGGGATTATGCAATACAATTTATTGCACATTTTAAGATATAATGCCATGTTGTACATGTGACAATGGGCCCGTATTTATTTTTTCTGATTCTGAGCAAAAATTACTAAGCTATACATTTTAGTAAACAATGTTTAAAATAAAAAGCCCAGCATTTTGAATTAAACTGAATCAAGTAATTGCAAACTAAAGGAAAGGATAGTCTGTACTTGTGTTCTTTTCATTCAGATGGCACTAGTGAAACTATATTTTACAGCTTTTGTCTGTTCTAAAGTTGGTTTTATGGACTTGGTTACTATTGATGCAAAATGTTGCTTTACTATAAATTTTCATCCCAAGCCATATTTCAGACTGTCTTATCTCACATTTGCATTCCATGAACTATATGATTTAAACTAACATTTGGAAGGAGATATGCCAATGTGAGTGCTTTATCATTATCTGTGCATCTTGTGTCTGGACTAACAACTTACAAAAGATCCAGCTTATAGCATTGCTCAATTATTGTTATGTCAGCTATTTCCATCCCAAAGAAAGACAGACACAACAAAAAACAAAAAAAAAAAAACTCTTTTTCATATAACATGAATTCATGCTTACATGTTCTAAGTACAAAATTCAGAGCACAAATAAAGTCAGCAGACTTTACATTTTTAGCTTTGATTTATGAATGGTATGGTGGCTTAGAAGGTCATATACTGTTAGTTTTTCTAAGATCACATTTTTAAATTACTAACAACCAGTAAACAAATCCTAAGCAAAGCAAATCTGTAAGGAAACTGATTAAGAAATTATAGGACGTAACTCCATATGAATAATGTTACATCAATTAAAATGATGAGCTGTGAATGGGTTACAGCACTTCAACTACAGTGTGATCCTAATAGCCTCCATTTGCACACACTGTATTTATAATGTTTAACAGAATTTGCAATTAGTTGATTTCTCCTGATTAACACAAACTAAAACAAAGAGATTTTCAGTTATGGTCACTGATGCATGGCTAAGGTTTATGTGTAAGGAGCAACAGAAATAATAGCCTGGATTAAAATGCTGATGATTTCATCGTGTCATGAGACCTTCGTGCTTAACTCTCAAAGTCTAATGTTACCACTAAAACCTCTCATTTATAATCATTCATATCTTTAGCTGCTTTCAATTGTGCTGCCTATGATTAGGCAGCTAACTCATATAACCTGTACATGCAGTCTTAAAAATTTGAATGTCAAAACACACCTCTCTGAAAACTCCAGGTGTGACTGTTAAGATGACAGAAAAGGATTAGGACTCCTGGTATGAATCTGAAATAATTGTTAGGTAGCTGAATGTCATGTGTTTTTTTTACAAACACTAATATGAGTTCTTTCATTACACTTCCTATATATTTATTTATTTTTGTTATAGGGAAGATTCCTTCACACTGGTTCACTGTTACTTATATTAATGATTTGTACAGTCATGCAGCTAATGTTGCCTGGTAAGTAAATATTACAAACTTTCTGCAATTTTTCAATTTTAGGACACTAAGCATAAAAAAAAATGTTTATTGTTAATAATGTAACATGTTGAAACCTGGCGACTATTATTTTGGCTGCTTGCCTGTTTGATGGATTTCTCCATTGGCATATCCTGTTTATTTGTTCCTTGCATTTTCACCTCCCACCTTTCAGTTTCAGCCCTGTTTGCTGAAGATGCAATAAATGACATATCCATAGTTCTCTTTACTTTTTTACAGTGTACTTTCTCTTTTTGTGTGACTTGCATGGATGAGTCCTTCAAACTTTGGTTGACAACAGACCAAGAGTGGTATTCCTAGTCATTACACTTAGGTGTAACGGCAGTCTGTGCTGATCATGCCTAAGCGCACCCTTGGTGTGATTCATACAGGCTAGTTGTGCTTATGCATGGTAGCCTCCAATAAACTTTTGCAAGTGAAGGAATAATGAGACAATGATGAGAAATGTACAAATACTTATGATAATTCGTCCTCTTTTTACCTGTTTGTGATTCACAGTTGCTTTCTGATGTGTTTCTTTGTCTTGTACAGAGGTGTTATAAAAGGTAAAATTGTGCCTTTTCTATCTACTTTGCCTTGGGTGAAGATGCTTGCTACTGCTGCTAGTAAAGCTATTTCTTGGTGTGAGGTGCTTGTTTATTGACTGAGCTAGAACCGCTTGCACCTACAGCTGTTGCTGATGAAAAAGGTGAAGGTACAGATTATTACTCATTATAACTTTGATAATCAAGAAATTATTGATGGATTTAGAGTGAGCAGGGATATTTTAAGGCATTAATGAGTATGTACTGCCCACAGATGGGAAATGGGGGAATGTCTGGCCTTTCTGTACCAGTGGATACTAAGATGTGGATGGCATTTACCATACATACTTAGTATGTTTTTTATGATAGGCAAAAAAGGAAGGAATTTTATGTGTTATATGTAAGCACTTAACATCTGCAGTCATAATCATTATGTGAATTCGTTATGGTAGATGCACTAACCTTCTTGAATGGATGTCTGTGAATGCTGCTCAGATGGATATTTGTCAGTTTCCACACCGTTCATTGGGTGTCATATGGATAAGTGTAGGAGATCCCCCACCAGTACTGCTATGGGCAATTCCATTCTGCTTGGCCTTCCCTTTGGCATACCCTGTCATATTGCTGGCCATTTTTGTGTACTGCATCAATGTGCAGTTCCTCCCCAATAGCATTTATGTCCAGAAACACTTGGTTCCACAGCTTTGATTTTTCAGCTTATTTTGGACCCCCTTTTCCAAAAATAGGTGGTTTCAACATGTACTGAAGGACCCCATGAGGATGCAGTTTTCCTCATGGCTGAAATAATCTTTCTTTTGTCTGGATCCTTGCTGTTGCGTCACTTATTAACCTGAAGCAACATATAGAGGTACCCCTAGTAAAGCATCATTTACAGAAATAAAACCTTTCATCAGCCCTGTAGTAAAGCACTAAAAGCATCCTTGCATTCCTTACAGCTAAGTCACTTTCCACATTATGCCTACAGCACCATAAAAAACCCTGAAATATAGATTCAAAACAATATCGTACCATCACTAACATAAGGTCTGAGTATAGCAGTAATAATAATTTCACTGAATTATCATGACGCCAGATGACATCCATATAAATAACATAAAGCAGACTTCAAAGCTGTTGAATGTCCTTTTAATAATTTCTACCTTTATTTATTTTTTATACATATTTTTTTTTTACCAAGTTAGCCCCACAAGGCTAATGTCCTTTTTTCAGGGGAGATACAAGGTGGCATTTATACTACTTGTAGGGAAAATTTGATCAGGTAATAAAGGAACTTTTCCTGCTCTTTTACATCCACCTGAGCTACCACCAACTCAGAATATGGGTCCTTCGTTTACCATCTCATCCAAAGGACAACACACTCAGGAGTTCAGCCCATCTATTATGCTGCACTGATTGTTGCATGGTGCAAATAGAAAAAGATGGATGCCTTATGTTTGCTGGATACAAGATGTGTTAAACAAGAGAAAAACAGAAAAAATGAAGCTGTATGGGGAAAGAGATTATATGGCTGGTAGGATATAAAATGTGTTCCAGGTTAGGGATGCTAATAAAACAGGATGAAGTAAATGTATTAGATGTAATAGCTGTGATAACAGGAAGGGTGATGATATGTAATTTGAGGAAAAATCCAAATTGCATAAGACTAATAGTAAGATCTGTGAATAAAACATCTTACAAGTAAAAAAAAGATTGCTGAATTAAAAAGCAGATGATAGTGAACATGCCAATAGTAATGACTGGAAACTTTAACTGTAAGGTAAGAAAAGGAAAAAGGAAAAATAAGGTGATTTAAAAAGTGTTAAGATATGGAAACAAGAGGACAGAAAAAAGTAGGATGTCGATGAGCAAAAGAGGAATGTTATGAATTCAGGTGACAAGAAGGAAGTGGCAGGTGGGTTAGAAGAATTAGATTTTTCAGACAATATGGGGTGCAAAAGGTGATAATGAAGTAATAATAAAAGAAGGGAAAAAAAACAAAGAGGAAGATGGTAGACTATGGAAAGAACATATGACAATAATAGCATTTTACAAAAGCTGGACAGAATTATGGGTAGTGTTTAAGGTGAAGTATGGAAATACTTTTTGGAGTACAGAGAATCATATAAAAATACAGAAAGTAGAATATGAAAACGTAAGATTTTGACAAAAAAAAGGATGAAGGGGTTGGCAGAGCAAGAAAATAATAAAAAAAAACTGTATAAGAAAATTAAACAAAGAGTTAAGCCAATGTCCTATAAACAGAAATGTTTTTTAAAGTAAGAAGGAAGTAAAAGAAAGAAGGTATGGTGGATGTGATGCTAGATGAGAATAGGGTAATAACATGTATGCAAGAAAACATTATAGGAATCATAGAAAATTTTGTAGAAGCACTATGTAAGAAGGAAGATGTTGAAAGGGGAAGGTGGAAAGTAAATAGGATTTCAGATAGTGAAAAATGCAAGTTGAAAGAAATAATTGCAATGAAAGAATTTGAAGATGTTATAAAAGAAGGAAGGGGAATCAATACCAAGCCTGCATGAGTTAAGTTACGGATATTATAAGGGGATGAGTGTAAGGGGAAAAAGAGTATTTGTGGAAATACTGAATGAATGGTTACAGGAAGGTGCAGAATATGAAAATATATGCTCTGGAGTGATTACATTTTAGATACAGGAAAGATGACAATATGTTAAGAATTGGAAGCCAGTAACAATGGAGAATATTGATTATAAAATCTTTATGAAAATAATACAAAATGAATGGGGATTATTTTGACAGAACCGATAGGGATGGAGTCTGTAGAGAAAAAAGAAGACGATGAAGGAAATGTTAGTAGTAATAAAAAAAGTGATAGCTGCCATTTTTAAAGAGGACAAAGATGTAAGGTTGGTTGCATATGATGTAGCAAAAGCATTTGATTTTGTAAGTCATAAGACAATGTGGGATGCTATATGGAATTATGGGTTTGGGAAAAATGATAAAAATGTTATGAGATGTCTTGGAAGAAGGTTATAGTAAATGGTTCAGAAAGAAAATAAAAAAAATGTTAAAGGGGTGAGACATGGGTGTCAGATGAATATTTATCTATTTGTGCTAGTAATGAAGGCAATACATTTAAAATATATAATAACACCTGCATATCTTTCATAATCAAAATATTTAGTTATTGTAATAAAAATATAGTATGGATGATCAAAAAGTTACAAGGATAGAAAAGGATTAAGAAAAGCTGGGTCAACATTAACTAGGTACAAAAGGAAATGGTTTGGTAAAATAGAATAGCTAAATGTAATATATATTTTACTAGAAATTGAATGACTATATTAAGAATCAGATTTAGCAAAAGCAGGAAAATAATAGAACCATGAAGAAAAAAGATAGTTGGTGGAAGACTTCTATTTATCCTTTAGAAATAAAGTATACATGTTAAAAGTTGTGATATTGAAGAGTTTATATATATATATATATATATATATATATATATATATATATATATATATGTTTCCAGGAAAAATGGGAACATTTTGTTATAGATTTTTTTTTTGGTTTTATTTGGGGATTAAGGCATAAGCCAGGTAGATTGGGAATTGCATATAATAAGAAGTAAGGAAAGGGTCTGCTTTAAAAAATCCATTTGTATATTTGGCATATATGTACCCTTTATGGGTATTAAAATATGAAGGAAAATTATGGTAGCTTGCTAGGGAAAATACTATCTGTGAAAGAGATGGAAACAAATGGAAAGAAATGAAAAAGAAAAAGGATGAGATGGGAAAATATGATTATAAGATGAATTTATGGAAAGTTAAGACTGATGAAGTTAAATGCTAGACAGAAACGCTATACATAATAATAGAAAATATTATGTAATATATCCATGGAAAAAAAACATAAGAGTTACATTAAAAAAGCAATAAAAATATAAGGGAAAGATTTGAAATTTTTTGATAGGCTGGAGAACTTTTGTTCACATTATTATTAGATAACTTA
>NC_056742.1:431476708-431566708 GCF_019279795.1 Protopterus annectens | reverse complement strand
TCAAGTTAAGAGCACATGCATTTTTAATACAGAGAACAATAAGTGCATCAGAATGCCAAATCCATTATCTTACTTTTGTAGAAAAAGAAGGCTCAGATTGTTTTTAGCTTTGTGTACTTCCAACGCAGTGTAATACGAAGAGGATTCTTTTCATCAGTGTACAGCAGTCTGTTAATAATGGCATCTCAGACCTCCTAGGTTGCCAATTAATGCAAACAAAACACTATTCTGGCGCTAAAAATGTAACTAGGGAATTCAAGTGAAAGAGTATACAGTTTGGGAAAAAATACCTCAAAAACATGTTGGTTGTCATAATGACTGAAAGCACCTGAAAAGGATATCCATAACTATATTTTATTACAGAAAGGTTCATTTATGGACTCTCAAAAAAAAAAGATATTTGTTATGATGGGATACCAACCCAATTTCCAACTATTTATTAGAAAAATTAACAAACAAACAAAAAGGTATCCAGATTACAAGTTCTGGGAAGATGCATAGTTTATAAATATAGCTGGAATTTTACTAATGTTTATCTTTCAGTCTGATACCTATCGAATGTAATCTGAAGCATTAGACCATAGTCAGAATCAAAGAAATAGATTTGGTGATCACTGGCAAATTAGGAGGGTTTTAATTTTAATTTATATTACCTACTATTTCTTCATAAAAGAGTTCCTTTCAAAAATCTCACAGTGTCTCCAGATATATTGCAAAAACAAGGGTCAAATGTGAAAAACCCTACTGAGTATGTTTTGTAAAGGGGACATACGTGCACTCACCTTCAGTGTGACATTTGATTCTCATTTTATATAAATATATATGAGGGTGCAGAAATTAAACATTTCCCATTTTTTTCCAAGAATAACAAACAGTTATTACATTCCCCTGGTCAAGTGATTTTTCTGCATCAGTTCTAACAATTAGAAGAGGACCACCATAAATCTACACATCTTATATATGACATACTTTTTTATAACATTATCAAATGCATGGTAGTATGAAATATTCACACAAATAAGGACTGACAAGGCCATGTAATATCAGTGTCAGTCTACAGACCATGCAATCCATGAATATCTTATAGTCCAGGTTTAAGAATAAGGTCTGTTGAATTCTGGTAACACTGGATCCTTCCTTTCTTTATAAATTAATGAAATAGCTGTACCATTCCAAGAGCCTTGTGCTTTCTTTGTTTTTACCATCTTTGAAAAGCTCAAGAAAGCATTGTGACATTTGGTCACCTCCCAAATCATAATATTCCAGGACAATCCCATTAGAACATTAAGACTTATTTCTGGCCAGCCCTTCAAGTTCAGGAGATTAATCATGTGCTTTTTATCAGTTTCTTCAAAACATTAACCAGCTTTTCTGATAGACTTACTGAATTGAGGCAACAAAGAAATTCCATTAATAAGTTTGCACAAATCCAATTCATTCTTACAGCTATAAATGCTGTATAAGCAGAGGAATTATAAAATTATCTCAGGTAGATTGCTCATACTTAAAAGTTTTTTTTTGTTTTATTTAAGCAATTTTTTTCATCTAATTTAGGACTGTCATTACCTTCATCTACTTCTCCATGTTATTGGCTGCAGATCAAACACTTCCTAGATCCTATCCTGCCAGTCCACCAGCATTTAGCTGGATGGGACTTATCTAACACTGATGACTATGATCAACAGACATTTTTTTACTTCAAGCATTGCACCCATGGACATTTTCATAGCATAGCATCCCAATGCTTCATTTGCAACTCATGCCAATCCCTAAAAAAATTAGAATCACAGTACATTACATCAACCACTTGTGTGTGATTTCAATAATTGATATTGACTTTAGTGTCTGGGGTGTGTGATCAGATGATACTTTTAGATCCTATATTGGGTGGGTAACTAGAAATTCACCCTGGGGTTTCCACCTGTGTCCCTCTTGGACAGGGGCAATAGGTGCTGGTTTTAGCATCTTCTACAAACAGCCACTCTTGGGAACAAGGCTTGAACTTGGCTAGGATTGTAAGGGCCATAGGGCCATTAGCCCCTCTTATGATCCTCTGATTTTATGATACTGCATTAAGTCTATTTAAATGAATACTAAGCAATCACAATAATTCAAGTTGCTGAACAGGGTTGACCACTGATAATGTAAGCAATTAACAATATGCTGCCACGTTTCTTCTAATTCAAGGCAGCATGAACTACCTGAGTCTTTGGTGGTATGTAGGTGAATCTCATACTGTGTTCCAATATTTTGCTTCAAATGCCATAATCTCACTTAGCGTGTTTCTCGGCACAAAGCAAAACTAAAGGGGAGCATTAGGTGTAACACAGCAAAAGTTTAACATTGCCTTAGAAATCTCTTAACTACAACAAGACTGCCATGTTTATAATTTATCTGAGACTGTGTTGAAAATAACTACATTTCCTGGTAATAAGAAAGCAACTCTTCTAATCTCTTTTTAATTTCATCCATGGATGTGAGTAAAAATCTAATCTTTTGAATTCCTTAACTTCAAGAAATGTTGTGCTCTAAACCACCGGTGTGGCTTTCATGCAAACAAATCAAAAGTTGATGACTGTATACTAAATATGCAAAGACTTTACCCTTCGTAATTGTGTTTGTAACCTTTTACATTTCAGGAAAAAAATTGAATCATTTAAGAAATGAATAAACAAAGCTAACCCTATTAGTGACCACCTGTTTGTGATCACCTTTAGGACGTTGTTTTCCTTTTCCTTTCTTTTCATTTTCCTTTGACAAGCTGATTAGGAGGATTTCTAATATTACCTGGTTTTCCAGCTATCTCACTGACTGCTTACAATCAATGAGATGGCTCTCAGCTCTCTCCCCTCCTCTTCCTGTCAAAATGGGAGTCCCTCAAGGATCTATGCTTGGCCCATTACTGTTCTATATATTCATTAATCTACTCTACACCTCCTGTCCACAGTCATCCCTTGTACAATACGCAGATGACTGCACCATCATCACCATCACAGATACTCCCTCTGACCTCTGACCTTATCTCTGCAACTCAAACATCTTTTATCTCAGTCAAATCCTGGCAGTGTGACAACCAGCTAATTCTTAACCCTAAAAAGCCAAAAACTCTTACTATTTCTCCCAAAGAACTTTAACAACCTTAAATCTACATTTTCTGTACTGTCCCTCAATAACACCCCCATTAATGTTGGCCCTAGTACAAAAGTACTAGCAGTAATGATAGATGACCAACTCAAGTTTGATCTACATGTAAACAACTGCATCAGAAAGATACACCAAAAACTTGGCTTTCTTTATCGAAACAAAAAGTTTCTAACTAACAAAGCTAAAATAACCCTCTTTCATACATACTTCCTACCTACCCTTCTATATAGCTGCCAAATTCTTACCAATCTTAACTTCACGCTACTAACTAAACTAGAATCTACCTACAACAAGGTTGCCAGGTTCACTGCCCACAAAACTTATAAATCACATCATCGTCTTTCACTAAGATAACTAAACTGGCTGCAATTACTTCACCAGCTTCTACTCTCTCAACTACAGATAATTCATTCTATACTATACCTGAATTCCTTCTGCCCTAGCCTATCTCCCCTCATCTCTCAATATTTCCCTACTAGGTCCCTACGTAGCTGTGACCTTAGCCTACTACAAATATACAAACCTAAGACAAAAATCGGCTGCAACCTCTACAACTACAGTCCTACCATATCACGGAACAAATTACCACTAGTAATCAAGTCCCCCAAACATCCAAATCAGTTCAAAACTGCCACTAGAGAGTACCTCCAAACTCACTGTTACTGCCTCTGCAGGAACAAATTACCACTAGAAATCAGGTCCCTCAAACATCCAAATCAGTCCAAAACTGCCGCTAGAGAGTACCTCCAAACTCACTGTTACTGCCTCTGCAGGAACAAATTACCACTAGAAATCAGGTCCCTCAAACATCCAAATCAATTCAAAACTGCCACTAGAGAGTACCTCCCAACTCACTGTTACTGCCTCTGCAGGAACAAATTACCACTAGAAATCAGGTCCCTCAAACATCCAAATCAATCCAAAACTGCCACTAGAGAGTACCTCCAAACTCACTGGTCCTGCCTCTCCTCCCGTCCTCCCTGATCTAGTCCATTAATTCATATGTAATCAACAAAACTTCAAATCTTTTTAGCTTGTAAACCTCCTCAAAGTATTACCCTTCTTCTCCAACTCGTATCTCCATTTCTAATGTCCCATATCCCATGACATAACTACCTAAACTATGAACTCTCTTCATTGTTTATTGAAAATGCTTGTATCAAATAATTTATCTTATGTATACTTATTATGTTTTTTTCCCTCCATTACTATTTTTCTGATAAAATGTATTTCATTGTATGTATACATTGTAACCCGCTGACACTGTTAACACTAAAATTGTAAAACTGTGGAGCTTTTTCTCCTTAGGGCTCTGCTGAAAAAGGGCTACTTAGCTCAGTTGGACTAAACCGGTCAACAAATGTAAAATACAATAAAATAAATAAATTACTTTCGATCCGCACAAGAAATGACACAATCCAAAAGGTCAAGTCCTTACTGTGATTCAGTGCTGCCCACACATGCCACTATTCTGTAGGCTGTATGCCAGTAGAGAGATCACTTTACAATGCTATATGAGCAAAGAGCTAACCAAGACCAAATACTTTTAAGTTTTTGTCACAACACCTGAGATCATTAAACAAAATTGCTTCCAGATTCTCATTCTGCTTAATAGCACACACATAGAAAAAAATATTAAAACATGATATTAAAAATCCTGTGTAACCAAGTAATCCACATCTCAAAGGATCAATCCAAGAAACTTGGCACAACTGATAAAACATTGATAAGCAAAATATACCTGTATACAGTAGGTAGTTATTTTTGTTTATAAAGCTTTATTTCTCTGTGCTTTGCTTCCACTGTAAGGAGTAAATTCCCAAATAGAGAAGGAAACCTATAATGTCAAAATACCACAAAGTTTGTAATGGCTGTAGGGTACAGAATTTCTGTAACCTCATTTACATTACCTTAGTGTAATTCAGGGCCCCTCTGCTAAATTCAGAGGTCAGAAAGCAGAGAAGAGTAAATATATAGTAAGATGTGGCAGCACATGATGTATTCAGTTGTACCAACTCTAATCTCACTTACTGTGCTAATCCTGTGTTAAAAAGAAAAAAAAAACCCATCAAAACAAAAACGTGATTCCTTTGCTTAACTGAAGCCACATGAAATGAATAATTTCTCTAGAAGTAGGAAGAGAAAGAACCTTGACATCAAATGAAATGGAGTAAAACCAAGTTTTGCTATAAACTTTACAATCTCTAATAGTTTTGCATATATATATGCCACATGAACTAGACAGTAAAACTTATCATTTAATAACTATCTCTTCTGGTACATTCGTTTAGTGTACAGCTGGTGAAGTCAAATACCAGTGGACCACCTAGTAAATCCTACTGTAATGTGGATTACAAAGAAAATTCTATCAGATCTTCATACAAACTTTGGTGCTTATTGTCAGACAGCAATGCAGAGCATAGTAAACTTTGCAATGCCATTTTTACACACACACACACACACACACACACACACGCACGCACGCACGCACGCGCGCACGCGCGCACACGCGCACACGCGCACACACACACCCACACACCCACACACCCACACACACACATCTTCTAGGAGCTGCAGTTCCCTGGAAGAGTTTCTTAAAATGATTAATCAAATAAAAAATACCTAATCAAAGTGGAAATTATCATTTCTTAACTAAAATTAAATACAGCTGCTGCTGAGGCTGCAATACTAATTCCTTCCCAGCTCTACAACCTGGATAATTTGATGGGTCTCTATGTTTAAACAGCCATTAATACATAGGGAATGTGCAAATTCCAAAAACTAGACCGCTTGAATAAATAAGCCATACAAATCTTAAATAAGATACACCTTAATGTACTATTTTGTATTCAAGCTCACATTGTTTACAATTGTTCTGGGAAGTGAATACTCTGAAATGAATATGGTAAAAGACCAGAATCTATTAAAGTAATGACTGGCCACTCAGTTATGTAACTGACTAACACTCAATGTGGCTATTCTTTGCAAGATCATTGGCGACTTTAACTTACTTTCAGCTTTCAGTGAAATTTGTAATCGGCCTGTGCAATGATTGATGGAGTTCCTAGGATGACTCATATGCAGAAAGCAGTGAAATAAACAGAAAAAAATAAAACAGTCACTATTTAAGGATTCAGACTACTTACATTTTCAAACACTGTTTTTGCCCAGGATGAACCGTTCTTTTCATCTAGACACTGTAATATGGATGAGCAGCCCCTTAACATTATAATCATCAGCCCCCTTTTTTCCCCATTTCCTACATGGGTTCATGGTATCACAACAATTTTTGCCATTTTTCCTTCTCTATCTCTGTCTCTCGATTCAGTGCTACTCTACAGCCTTCTTCAACATTCATGTATGACTGTCACAGGTCTTCTCTTGCACAATCCATCCATCTGTTAGATGGATGCCCTATTTTCCTCTTGGCTTCTTTCTGCCTGTCCCAAATCTTCTACAACAGAGTTTATTTTGCTTTCTTGGACATGCGCCTGAACTTGCATAATCTGTTCTCTTTGAATTTCTTTGCAAATGGAGTTACTTTGGCTTCTGGTCTGATATCCTGTTTTCATTGTCCTTCTCACAGTGTGGGTCCTAACACCCATCTCTGACACTTCATCTCTATCAAATCTAGCTTCTTCATCTGCTTTTACTTAATAACTCAGGTTTCTGTACCACACTGTTGCACTGGTCACACTACTGTTTTTTACACCTTAGTTTTCAGCTTCTGTGGCATTCTTCTGTCATACACTACTCATAACACTCTACGCCAGTTGGCTGTAGCCCTTCTATTTCTAGCTATGACCTCCTCATTCGGACTTCCTTTCTCGTCAACTACTCCTCCCAGAAACTTAAAACTGTTAACCTAATAACCTGTTCCACGATTTTCTTTTCTATCGCAATTTCCATCTTCTTCTGATTTCCCCTATTTGCTGCAATTATCACTGTCTTATCTGTACTCAGTTTCAACCCATTTGCATTGTGTTTTGTATTCCATTCTGCTATCTTTTGCTGAAGTTTTTGTTCTGAGTCTACCTGCAATGCCATATCATCTGCATATAACAACTTTGTTAATCTATCCTCTCTGACCTGTTTGGTAATGTAGTCTATCACAAGTATGAACAGCACTAATGCTCAGAGATGAACTGTGATGTATACAAATGTTTTTTATTTAGTCTGCTTTTTATGCACACTAATACACATGAATGGATATTTACTAGATGATGCCATTAGACAGATGTATTTTTATATTTACAGTGTTCTAGTTAGATTATGTTGATGGTTAAATAACTATGTGTGTTTTCTTGATTTTAGTTCTTGTCATAGACCTGATGAAAGCTTTATTGAATTAGGTAGCCAAAAGCGATTTTAGTGAAAAGTCTTTTTATGTGTATTTTACGCTTTTCTTAATACCTGATTTTGAAATGTGAGTTGCAAATAGATAGGTAGTGTTTTTCTTAACTAGGATTTAGTTTGATCTAATCAGTAGCAGTGTGTGGGGGAGGGTACTTGCTGTTCTATACTGCACTATTATGGCCCTGTTTGCCTTGAATAGGCTGGTTTAAAATTAAACAATACATACATTTTCCACACCTACTTTTAAGCATATAAAAGTTCATATGGTTGACGTTAGAATATTTCTGATTTTTTGTTACTGAGGATCGCTTGTCTGTCATGAATAAAGGCTTGTTGCTTTGGAACACTACTTGGGTTTCATGATTTTTTGGAAGTTATTGTGACTGAGTTCATCAATGAAGTTTTAAGACCACTAGTTTGTTTTGTATTTTTTTCCTCAACACTCGTGGTGGTAAGGTTGGAACTATACAGATTCCTGTGCTTGTTCATTTTTTATGATGTATACAAAAGCCCACTAGGAAACGTACTGTATGGCTAAACACTTCATACTTGAGTCATAGGTTCCTTGTACATAGCCTGCACTGTTTCTGGGACTTGAACCATCACAAAACTGCCCAAAATCAGCTTTCTTGCAACCTTGTCATATGCTTTTTGCAAGTCTAGGAATACCCATATGGATTCTTTCCCCATCTCTAGCCTCTTCTCAACTGTCTGTATCACTGCACACGTCAGATCAGTTGTGCTGCATCCTGATCTGAATCTGAACTAGTCATCTGCAATCTTACTTTGTACTACTCTGTATATTAATTTCTCAATCACCTTATCTAGAACTTTCATGCAGTGGGATAGGAACTTGATACTTCTATACTGCCCACAGTTGTGAATGTGCCCTTTGTTCCTGTATGTTTGCCCTTGTATGCTTATTCTCCAGATATCCTGGAAATGCTTTTGTCTCCATACTCAGTTAGTACCCTCAGGAGCCATTTCCCCCCCTAACTCACCCAACATCTTGATCATGTCTGCTGGGACCTCATCTAAGCTTGCGGCTTTCCCTAACCTCATTTTCCTTTGTGCTGTTCTTACTTCTTCTATGGCGGGCAGCTGCTCTTCTTTCATTGTTGGTGGTATCTGGGCTCTCTACAGCTTCTGTGGGGTTTTCTTCATTCAGATGCTGCTAGTAGCACTTGTTCCATCTGCATTTGATGTGGTGCAGACTGCTGAGCAGGTTGTTGCTGGCATCCCTTAAGAAGGCTGTCTGATGACCACCTTCTTTGTCTTTCTCTCTTTTGCCTTGTAACCTGTTAGATTTTCTTTGTGCCATCACCACATTAGCTGCTTAAATTCATACCAGTGTTACATTTCCTTCTGTTTCATATGTAACACTTTTGTTTACTAATTCAAATGTTTTGTTTGGAAGGCATATTGCATCTCTCTAAACTGTCCATCTTTAGTAAATCCTAAATCTACATCACTATTCTACTACATACATTCATTTCTTTACAAGTTCCGCTATAAATCTGAATTACATCATAGCCCTTTCTATCTGTCTTTTTATACTCAGCTCTAGCATAATCTATCCTTCAATTTTCTAGAGGCATGTCATTAATTATTCTTTTTAAAACACTACAAATAATATAGATTTCCAACATATGTGCCAATGTGTTTAAATTCTCAAGCGGTATCACAGTGTTTTTCACTTGTTCTGAATGACATAGCTGTAATAACTGTCATTCACTATTTCGTACAACTTTTTGTGAACATCACAGTGTAACACACTATCATGTTTTGTATTTCCCACAGATACTTAACACATATTTAATATTTAAGAAGTATCTTAACAATAATAGTAGGCAGTGTATGACACTGAACATTTGGTAAAAGACTTGGTTTTATTAATAAAATTAGGATTCTCAGTGCAGTGAGTGATGGTTAATTAGCAACTTTAGATGTAGCCTCTCTGTAAACAGTTATCCTTAGGGAAGAGAGGTTACATTATGGGAGATCTTATCTGGACAAACAGGAAGACAAGTATGCATTAGATGCTATCTGCTTTGTTCATGTTTGGAATTAATATTAGATAACATATTTATTTGATTTTTGGACATATATGTGAATATGATAAAGTATTGTCACCAGATTTAAACACAGCATTTTATTGAGGACATTTCCACTGTATGGGAGACAACAGTAGAAGAACATTTAGAGTTTGTTCAAACAATGCACATTTATTGGATTATTTTAAGTTTAAATTGAAATGGTATCCTTTTGAAATTAGCTGTTTAGATATGACAATTTACAAACAGTAACATGAAGGTTTATTAAATAAGGTGTTCAGGAAAGAGATCATAGCTAACAGATGTTTAGAATTTAATGGTATGTGTAGTGAAGATCCAACTAATTGTAATACCATGATTAACTAGTGAGGATAGTATATTTTTTTTTGGACAAACATGATGATATATTTCTTTTCAGGATAGGGATTATCGCTGTGTCATTTTAGTGTCAGTACTAGAGAGTCTGATGCCTCACTGCATGAAAGAACATGCACCTCTTTCCACTGTGGGGGTGGCATCTTTAGAAGTCCCACTGGTAAACATAAATGACAGTAAGAAAACTAAGGGGATTATTTCCAAACATCTCACTAATTAATCCTCACTTCTCATTCTTTCTAAGCTTTTTCATTTTGTTCTGAAGACATTCTTTCAACTCTATACCGCTTGTATGCCTTCACTCCTTTATACCTCTACCTACAAACATCTGTATTGTGAACATCATTCATGTTAAATGTTCCTTAGTATATATTTACTGTTTAAAATAACATACATATTCATAAAGAACCTTCAACCAATTATAACCCTACAATGAAACTGTTATTGTGCTTCCAGATAATATTTAATATTTCAGTCGTATCTGATTACTCTTATCAAATGCATATCATGTTTGTCATGTTTCTATCCTATCACCTTTCCTGCTGATCAATACTTTGATAAGTAAGGATAAGCCATATGATGTGTCCTTCTTTAAATTTGTATTCTTACATTGAAAATCCCACCAACATAACACTCTTATTTGATTGTGGCATTCTGCATCATTTAAAACTCTCCACCTTAAAAAAAAAAACAAAAAAAACATCCTAATGTTCAACTGGGACGCTATTCCTGTTACAAATCTTCCACCTTGACTTATTCTTCCCATGGTAAACTTGCACACTTCTCCCTCTAAAATCAAATTCTCTTGCAAGCATTTTCATTCAAAAATGTTCTAGGTTCTTATTTTAACTCACCTCATTCCTCTTCCAATATTTTTTACATGAAAGAAACACAGAACCTAACTCAAATCCATATATCAATCATTCCTGATACTCTTCCTACTACTCTAAATTCAACCTCTCTCTCTCTCTCTCTCTCTATATATATATATATATATATATATATATATATATCCAGGATGTGGCATTGCAGGACTGGAGTGCACCTAAGATCCCCCAACTCTACTAACTTCAATAAACTATACCCTAGGAGAAAGAAATGAGTTCAAAGATATTCTTTGTAAATATCTCACATTCCCTATTCCTGTCACAGTTAAAAATCTATTTTCACGTTCTTCAGTAAAATTCCTTGTATTCCCCAACCTATTAGTTTCTTTTATCAACTCAATAACATTAAAATTAAATTTATGTGTTTTACCATGTTCTATTATATGTATAATATAATATAACGTGAAAATAGATGGATTATTAGGTTGCAGAGTCACAGGGGACATGGTTTAAATGAGAAGGTTTCTCTTAAACCATTTTTAGCAGTGCGCCCCTGTGCACACTAGTTTATGACATATTTTGCTAATATTTATAGTTTGTTAGTATTTACATAGATGCAGACACACATGTATATATAGATATTTTATTTTATTTTATTGTTGTCATATATATATATATATATATATATATATATATATATATATATATATATATATATATATATATATATATTTATTGTTACATTAATGTATGCATATTTATTTGATTTTTCTTGTAATGTGCATATGTATATGAAGTTATAAATGAAGTTGTTGCTTTAAGTTTTTCTAAAATTTTCTCTAACAAATTGATTAATGATTTAATTGATTTGTAATTAATTAAATTGACTGTATTATAAAATTAGAGCTTATTTAGCAGTGGTTTTAAGTCTGAAGAAGCGTTCTAGTAACGTGAAAGTGCTTACTTATTTTGTTACTGCAGTTTGTGACTTTATACGATCATTAAATCGTTGGTTTTATTCTTATTGCTGTGGTGAGCCTCATTCAGTTCGTTTGGATATATATTTTTCTGCTCTGCAGAGGCTCTTTATCCGTGAGCTGTCTTGTTTGAGATATTTTCTAAACACAAAATACATTTTGGAACAGAACAAATGAGAGAACACCATGTCTAGAAATATAAACTGTTTTTTTGCATACTGACTACACAACAGTAATTTGTGAGTGCAAGGTATAGCACAATGAAAGTTGGGTAGCATTCATAGCCATTTTTAGGTCTGTGCAGTATACTCTACTCAGTTCATTAAAGTTAAGAGGCTTTACTGTGATGCTGTTTCAAGACATGCATAGTTGGCATGCAGCTGAATCCCATCAAAATACCCCTGTTAACAAACAGGAATCACCTGTTATGCAGTTTGACAACTGTGAAATAGGTCCTTACTGAGAAAACTGTAGTGCTATTAATTAATGTCTGCTTAATTAATTAACTAGTTTTCCCTATAAAAGTAAATCAGTACACCACCATTAATAGCCATGCACACCCTTGGTTGGAGTTGCATTGCACAAACATATCTGAGCTGCTATACTATGTAACTTCCATAATACTTAAGGACATCTGTGATGTGCAGAGGAATCTTTTGCACAGGTCACACCTTGGACTGGCACATTTGTTTTCAGCTTGGATAAAACCTGACAGTACTCAGTTATGACTCACTGAACAACTGAGTAGTGAGATTTTAAAAAGTGCCCTCTGTTTGGAAAATTCTAAAGACCATGGAAAGAAGACTTGAAGAATCTGCTTAGCCTTATGAATATTGTCCTGGTTGTGTCTCTGTAAGGATTATTATGACCAGTAAAAAGATGCTGGCTAATGATTCTCTCCAGTACTAATACTGCTAGGCCTATATTTCTGAGTAATTATTATATCACTCACTTTTATAAAGATAATTATGAGTAATGCCATCATCTTGTGACTAGAGAATAAGATATAACTAGTATTTTATCTATGGATTCTGCTGACATTTCTAAATGCATTTGGGAGATTCAGAAAGGTTACTGCAAGCCGGGGTCAGCCTTACAAATTGCAGGGCCCAATATGGACAATTTAGGACAAAATTGGTCACACTGGTTATTATATTTCTGGCTTGGGTTATTTGGAGAAATAGATGTTGTCAGATAGAAGTATTTGCCCATCTATGCCTGCTGGTGGTGGAATGACTTAGGTTATAATGTTAGACAATTTGAGAGACAGGAAGGTTAAAGGTTAGTGGTTGTCAGTCTGCATTTTGTACAATGTTGCTGTCATGGGTAAATTTATTATAACTACCTCTACTAACATAATCCACCATACAGGTGTCCAGGAAACTCAGGGACAAAATTGGATCGGGTTGCTCAGCTAGACTTGCAAAGACCCTGGTGGTTGTTAGCCTAGGCTAAACCTACCGACTTATAAAATTTGTGTTTTCTCTGGTAAATCACTGAGTATTGAAGTCCCTAAACAATAACATGCATTTGAGTTTCAGACTTCATATCCTTCAAAAATGCATGATAGCACAAATCATGTTATTGTAGCATTGTTTTAAGAGTGATATTTAAAATCTATCCCTATTTTTGGGCCTTAGTCCCCGATTATTTTAGACTTAAGAGGTCTTCTGTTAACAGGTTGAGATGTATAGCAGACAGCTGTTCTGTTTCCTGTGTAAATCTCTGTGTATTGTGACAACATTCACCTTGTATTCATTATAAGATCATTAAGAGCTCATATGACTACCCTGCTCATTTGCATGCCATTATGTAGTCTTTTGCATACACCTTTAATTGTACTTTTGGGAACACTGCACTGAAAGTTAGCATGGAACTATGAATCAGTGCTGGCCTGTACCTATCTGTATAGTGACGACTTCGGCACAAGCATATGTTCCATACTAGACACCTCGCTGATGAATGATTTTCTATGTGTCCTATGTTTTTGCCATTCCACCCTAAAAGATACGGAACCTCAGGAAGACCATTTTCCAAAGCAAGTACCAGTTTTATGAAATAGCAGCACTTTCTAATTGCCCCGTTTATAACTTCACCTTACGTCTTGACACACTTCACAGCATTTTCTCGACAATGGTTGAAGTTTTAAGAAATTAATTTGACAATAAGTAACATCAATTCTGACCATCTACTTAGATGCTATTTGGTTACTCAGTTCTTCAGTATAAGTCATAACAGAACAACTGTCTGATAGTTCTAATAAATCCGTTCTAGTAACAGAACACTTTTGATAGCTCTAATAAAGCAGTTCCTGGGTGCTAGTCACAGAACATGTCTGATAGCTCTAATAAAGCCGTTCCTGGGTGCTAGCAAGAGAACCCATGTCTGATAGCTCAAATAAAGCCGTTCCTGGGTGCAGTAACAGAACAATGTCTGATAGCTCTAATAAAGCTGTTCCTGCATGCTAGTCACAAAACAAATGTCTGATAGCTCTAATAAAGATGTTCCTGGGAGGTAGTCACAAAACACATGTCTGATAGCTCTAATAAAGCCATTCATGGTGCTAGTAACAGTACAATGTCTGATAGCTCTAATAAAGCCATTCCTGGGTACTAGTAAAAGAACACATATCTGATAGCTCTAATAAAGCTGTTCCTGGGTGCTAGTAACAGAAAACATGTCTGATAGATCTAATAAAGATGTTTATGGGTACTAGTAACAGAACACATGTCTGATAGCTCTAATGAAGCCGTTCCTGGGTGCTAGTAACAGAACTATGTCCGATAGCTCTAATAAAGCAGTTTCTGGGTGCTAGTAAAAGAACACATGTCTGATAGCTCTAATAAAGCTGTTCCTGGGTGCTAGTAACAGAACACATGTCTGATAGATCTAATAAAGATGTTTATGGGTACTAGTAACAGAACACATGTCTGATAGCTCTAATGAAGCTGTCCCTGGATGCTAGCCACAGAGCACATGTCTAAAAACTCTAATAAAGCCATTCTTGGGTGCTAGTCACAGAACACGTGTGATAACTCTAATAAAGCCATTCCTGTGTGCTAGTCACAGAACATATGTCTGATAGCTCTAATAAAGCCATTCCTAGATGCTAGTAACAGAACACGTTTGATAGCTCTAAAAAATCTGTTCCTGGATACTAGTAATAGATCACATCTGATAGCTCCAGTAAAGCCACCCATGGGTGTGAGTAACAGAACACATGTCTGATAGCTCTAATAAAGCCATTCCTGGGTGCTAGTAACAGATCACATGTCTGATATCTCTTATAAAGCTGTTCCTGGGTGCTATTCACAGAACACATGTCTGATAGCTTTAATAAAGCCGTTCCTGGGTGCTAGTAATAGAAGACATCTGATAGCTCTAATAAAGCCGTTCCTTGGTGATAGACACAGAACACATGTCTGATAGCTCTAATAAAGCTGTTTTTGGGTGCTAGTCACAGAACACATATATGATAGCTCTAATAAAGCCATTCTTGGGTGCTAGTAACAGAGCATATGTCTGATAGCCCTAATAAAGCTGTTCCTGGGTGCAGGTCAGAAAACACATGTCTGATAGCACTAATAAAGGCGTTCCTGTGTGCTAGTAACAGAACACATGTCTGATAGCTCTAATAAAGCTTTTCCTGGATTCTAGTAACAGAACACATGTCTGATACCTTTAATAAATCCGCTCATGGGTGCTAGTAACAGAAACCATGTCTGATAGCTCCAGTAAAGCTGTTCATGGGTGTTAGTAACAGAACACATGTGTGATAGCTCTAATAAAGCTGTTCCTGGGTGCTAGTAACTGAACACATGTCTGATAGCTCTAATAAAGCTGTTCCTGGGTGCTAGTAAAAGAACACGTCTGATAGCTCTAATAAAGCTTTTCTTGGGTGCTAGTAACAGAACACATGTCTGACAGCTCTAATAAAGCAGTTCTTGGGTGCTAGTAACAGAACGCATGTCTGATAGCTCTAATAAAGGTGATTCTATGTGCTAGTAACAGAACACGTCTGATAACTCTAATAAAGCCGTTCCTGGGTTCTAGACACAAAACACGTCTGATAGGTCTAATAAAGCCGTTCTTGGGTGCTAATCAAAGAACACATGTATGATAGCTCTTATAAAGCTGTTCCTGGGTGCTAGTTACAGAACACATGTCTGATAGCTCTAATAATGCCTCTCCTAGGCGCAAGTCACAGAACATATGTTTGATGGCTCTAATAAAGCCGTTCCTGGCTGCTAGTAAAAGAATACATGTCTGATAGCTCTAATAAATCTGTTTCTGAGTGCTAGTTATAGAACATATGTCTGATAGCTCTAATAAAGCCATTCCTGAATGCTAGTAACAGAACACGTCTGATAGCTCTAATAAAGCCATTCCTGGGTGCAAGTAACAGAACACACGTCTGATAGCTCTAATAAATGCATTTCTGGGTGCTGGTAACAGAACACATGTCTGATAGCTCTAATAAAGACATTGTCGTGTGCGAATAGCAGAACACTTGTCTGATAGCTCTAGTAAAGCTGTTCCTGGGTGTTTGCAACAGAACACATCAGATAGCTCAAAAAAGTCATTCCTGGGGGATAGTAACAGAATGCATGTCTGATAGCTCTAATAAAGTTATTCCTGGTTGCTAGTAACAGAACACATGTCCAATATCTCTAATAAAGCCATTTATGGGTGCTATTCACAGAACAGATGTCTAATAGCTCGAATAAAGCCATTTCTGAGTGCTAGTAACAGAACACATGGCTGATAGCTCTAATAAAGCCATTCCTGGGTGCTAGCAACATAACTATGTCTAATAGCTCTAACAAATCCATTCCAGGGTGCTAGTAAAAGAAAACATATTTGATAGCTCCAATAAAGCTGTTCCTGGGTGCTAGTAAAAGAACACATGTCTGGTAGTTCCAGTAAAGCCGTTCAAGTGTGTTAGTAACAGAACACATGTGTGATAGCTATAATAAAGCTGTTCCTGGGTGCTAGTAACTGAACACATGTCTGATATGTCTAATAAGGCTGTTTTTGGTACTATTCACAGAACACATGTCTGATAGCTCTAATAAAGCCATTCCATGGTGCTAGCAACAGAACCCATGTCTGTTATCTCAAATAAAGCCGTTCCTAGGTGCTAGTAACAGAGCAATGTCTGATATCTCTAATAAAGCTGTTCCTGCATGCTAGTCACAAAACATATGTCTGATAGCTCTAATAAAGCCGTTCCTGGAAGGTAGTCACAGAACACGTCTGATAGCTGTAATAAAGCCATTCATGGTGCTAGTAGCAGAAAACGTCTGATAGCTCTAATAAAGCTGTTCCTGGGCGCTAGAAACAGAACTATGTCTCATAGCTCTAATAAAGCCATTCCTTGGTGCTAGTAAAAAAACACATGTCTGATAGATCTAATAAAGTCGTTCCTGAGTGCTAGTAACAGAACACATGTGTGATAGCTCTAATAAGGCCATTCCTGGGTGTGAGTAACAGAACACATGTCTGATAGCTGTAATAAAGTTGTTCCTGGGAGCTAGTAACAGAACTCATGTCTGATAGCTCTAATAAAGCTGTTCCTGGGTGCTAGCACCAGAACACATGTCTGATAGCTCTAATAAAGCCGTTCCTGGGTGCTAACAACAGAACACATGTCATATCTCTAGTAAAGCCATTCCTAGGTGTTAGTAACAGAACACATGTCTGATAGCTCTAATAAAGCCATTCCTGGGTGCTAGTAAAAGAACTATGTCTGATAGTTCTAATAAAGCTGTTCCTGGGTACTAGTAACAGAACACATGCCTGATAGATCTAATAAAGCCGTTCCTGGGTGCAAGTAACAGAACACATGTCTGATAGCTCTAATAAAGATGTTTCAGGGTTCTAGTAACAAAACACATGTCTGATAGCTCTAATAAAGCCATTTCTGGGTGCTAGTCACAGAACACATGGCTGATAGCTGTAATAAAGTTGTTCCTGGGTACTAGCACCAGAACACATGTCTGATAGCTCTAATAAAGCCATTCCTGGGTGCTAGCAACAGAATACATGTCTGATATCTCTAGTAAAGCTGTTCCTGGGAGCTAGTAACAGAACACATGTCTGATAGCTCTAATAAAGCCATTGCTGGGTGCTAGTAACAGAACAATGTCTGATAGCTCTAATAAAGCCGTTCCTGGGTGCTAGTAAAAGAACACATATCTGATAGCTCTAATACAGCTGTTCCTGGGTGCTAGTAACAGAACACATGTCTGATAGCTCTAGTAAAGACGTTTATGGGTACTAGTAACAGAACACATGTCTGCCGGTTCTAATAAAGCCGTTCCTGGGTGCTAGTCACAGAACACATGTCTAAAAACTCTAATAAAGCTGTTCTTGGGTGCTAGTCACAGAACACATGTGTGATAACTCTAATAAAGCCATTCCTGTGTGCTAGTCACAGAACATATGTCTGATAGCTCTAATAAAGCCATTCCTAGATGCTAGTAACAGAACACATTTGATAGCTCTAATAAAGACGCTCCTGGGTGGTAGTAACAGAACACATGTCTAATAGCTCTAGTGAAGCTGTTCCTGGGTGTTTGTAACAGAACACGTCAGACAACTCTAAAAAAAGCCGTTCCTGGGTGCTAGTAATAGATCACGTCTGATAGCTCCAGTAAAGCCATCCATGGGTGTTAGTAACAGAACACATGTCTAATAGCTCTAATAAAGCCATGCCTGGGTGCTAGTAACAGAACACATGTCTGATATCTCTTATAAAGCCGATCCTGGGTGCTAGTAATAGAAGACATCTGATAGCTCTAATAAAGCCGTTCCTTTGTGCTAGACACAGAACACATGTCTGATAGCTCTAATAAAGCCGTTTTTGGGTGCTAGTCACAGAACACATGTGTGATAGCTCTAATAAAGCCATTCCTGGGTGCTAGTAACAGAACATATGTCTGATAGCTCTAATAAAGCTGTTCCTGGGTGCAGGTCAGAGAACATATGTCTGATAGCTCTAATAAAGGCGTTCCTGTGTGCTAGTAACAGAACACATGTCTGATAGCTCTAATAAAGCTGTTCCTGGATGCTAGTTACAGAACACATGTCTGATAGCTCTAATAAATCCGCTCCTGGGTGCTAGTAACAGAAACCATGTCTGATAGCTCCAGTAAAGCCGCTCATCGGTGTTAGTAACAGAACACATGTCTGATATGTCTAATAAGGCTGTTTTTGATACTATTCACAGAACACATGTCTGATAGCTCTAATAAAACCATTCCTGGGTGCTAGTAACAGAAAATGTGTCTGATAGCTCTAATAAAGCTGTTCCTGGGTGCTAGTAAAAGAACACAAGTCTGATAGCTCTAATAAAGCTTTTCTTGGGTGCTAGTAACAGAACACATGTCTGACAGCTCTAATAAAGCAGTTCCTGGGTGCTAGTAACAGAATGCATGTCTGATAGCTCTAATAAGGGTGATTCTATGTGCTAGTAACAGAACATGTCTGATAGCTCTAATAAAGCCTTTCCTGGGTGCTAGACACAAGACACATGTCTGATAGGTCTAATAAAGCTGTTCTTGGGTGCTAATCAAAGAACACATGTATGATAGCTCTTATAAAGCTGTTCCTGGGTTCTAGTCACAGAACACATGTCTGATAGCTCTAATAATGCCGCTCCTGGGCGCAAGTCACAGAACATATGTTTGATGGCTTTAATAAAGCTGTTCCTGGCTGCTAGTAAAAGAATACATGTCTGATAGCTCTAATAAATCTGTTTCTGGGTGCTAGTAACAGAACACATGTCTGATAGCTCTAATAAAGCCATTCCTGAATGCTAGTAACAGAACACATGTCTGATAGCTCCAATAAAGCCATTCCTGGGTGCAAGTAACAGAACACACGTCTGATAGCTCTAATAAATGCATTTCTGGGTGCTGGTAACAGAACACATGTCTGACAGCTCTAATAAAGACGTTGCTGTGTGCGAGTAGCAGAACACTTGTCTGATAGCTCTAGTAAAGTTGTTCCTGGGTGTTTGCAACAGAACACATGTCAGATAGCTCAAAAAAGTCATTCCTCGGGGCTAGTCAGAACGCATGTCTGATAGCTCTAATAAAGTTATTCCTGGGTGCTAGTAACAGAACACATGTCCGAAATCTCTAATAAAGCCATTTCTGGGTGCTATTCACAGAACAGATGTCTAATAGCTCAAATAAAGCAATTTCTGGGTGTTAGTAACAGAACACATGGCTGATAGCTCTATTAAAGCCATTCCTGGGTACTAGCAACAGACCTATGTCTGATAGCTCTAATAAATCCGTTCTTGGGTGCTAGTAAAAGAAAACATGTCTGATAGCTCCAATAAATCTGTTCCCGGGTTCTAGTAACAGAATACATGTCTGATAGGTCTAATAAAGCTGTTCCTGGGTGCTAGTAACAGAACATATGTCTAATAGCTCTATTAAAAGTGTTTCTGGGTGCTAGTAACATAACACATGTCTGATATCTCTAATAAAGCCATTCATGGGTGCTAGTCACAGAACATGTCTGATAGCTCTAATAAAACCATTCCTGGGTGCTAGCAACAGAACCCATGTCTGTTAGCTCAAATAAAGCCGTTCCTGGGTGCTAGTAATAGAACAATGTCTGATAGCTCTAATGAAGTTGTTCCTGCATGCTAGTCACAGAACATATGTCTGATAGCTCTAATAAAGCCATTCCTGGAAGGTAGTCACAGAACACATGTCTGATAGCTCTAATAAAGCCATTCATGGTGCTAATAACAGAACACGTCTGATACCTCTAATAAAGCTGTTCCTGGGTGCTAGTAACAGAACTATGTCTGATAGCTCTAATAAAGCCATTCCTGGGTGCTAGTAAAAAAACACATGTCTGAAGATCTAATAAAGTCATTCCTGAGTGCTAGTAACAGAACACATGTGTGGTAGCTCTAATAAAGCCATTCCTGGGTGTGAGTAACAGAACACATGTCTGATAGCTGTAATAAAGTTGTTCCTGGAAGCTAGTAACAGAACACATGTCTGATAGCTCTAATAAAGCTGTTCCTGGGTGCTAGTAAAAGAACACGTCTGATAGCTCTAATAAAGCTGTTCCTGGGTGCTAGCACCAGAACACATGTCTGACCGCTCTAATAAAGCCGTTCCTGGGTGCTAGCAGCAGAACGCATGTCTGATATCTCTAGTAAAGCCATTCCTAGGTGTTAGTAACATAACACATGTCTGATAGCTCTACTAAAGCCATTCCTGGGTGCTAGCAACAGAACTATGTCATATAGTTCTAATAAAGCTGATCCTGGGTGCTAGTAACAGAACACATGCCTGATAGGTCTAATAAAGCCGTTCCTGGGTGCAAGTAACAGAACACATGTCTGATAGCTCTAATAAAGATATTTCTGGGTGCTAGTAACAGAACACATGTCTGATAGCTCTAATAAAGCTGTTCCTGGGTGCTAGCACCAGAACACATGTCTGACCCTCTAATAAAGCCGTTCCTGGGTGCTAGCAGCAGAACGCATGTCTGATATCTCTAGTAAATCCATTCCTAGGTGTTAGTAACAGAACACATGTCTGATAGCTCTAATAAAGCCATTCCTGGGTGCTAGTAACAGAACTATGTCATATAGTTCTAATAAAGCTGATCCTGGGTGCTAGTAACAGAACACATGCCTGATAGGTCTAATAAAGCCGTTCCTGGGTGCAAGTAACAGAACACATGTCTGATAGCTCTAATTAAGATGTTTCTGGGTGCTAGCACCAGAACACATGTCTGACCGCTCTAATAAAGCCGTTCCTGGGTGCTAGCAGCAGAACGCATGTCTGATATCTCTAGTAAAGCCATTCCTAGGTGTTAGTAACATAACACATGTCTGATAGCTCTACTAAAGCCATTCCTGGGTGCTAGAAACAGAACTATGTCATATAGTTCTAATAAAGCTGATCCTGGGTGCTAGTAACAGAACACATGCCTGATAGGTCTAATAAAGCCGTTCCTGGGTGCAAGTAACAGAACACATGTCTGATAGCTCTAATAAAGATATTTCTGGGTGCTAGTAACAGAACACATGTCTGATAGCTCTAATAAAGCTGTTCCTGGGTGCTAGCACCAGAACACATGTCTGACCCTCTAATAAAGCCGTTCCTGGGTGCTAGCAGCAGAACGCATGTCTGATATCTCTAGTAAATCCATTCCTAGGTGTTAGTAACAGAACACATGTCTGATAGCTCTAATAAAGCCATTCCTGGGTGCTAGTAACAGAACTATGTCATATAGTTCTAATAAAGCTGATCCTGGGTGCTAGTAACAGAACACATGCCTGATAGGTCTAATAAAGCCGTTCCTGGGTGCAAGTAACAGAACACATGTCTGATAGCTCTAATTAAGATGTTTCTGGGTGCTAGTAACAGAACACATGTCTGATTGTTCTAATAAAGCCGTTTCTGGGTGCTAGTCACAGAACACATGGCTGATAGCTGTAATAAAGCCGTTCCTGGGTGCTAGCAACAGAGCACATGTCTGATACCTCTAGTAAAGCTGTTCCTGGGAGCTAGTAAAAGAACACATATCTGATAGCTCTAATACAGCTGTTCCTGGGTGCTAGTAACAGAACACATGTCTGATAGCTCTAGTAAAGATGTTTATGGGTACTAGTAACAGAACACATGTCTGATAGTTCTAATAAAGCTGTTCCTGGGTGCTAGTCACAGAACACATGTCTAAAAACTCTAATAAAGCTGTTCTTGGGTGCTAGTCACAGAACACATGTGTGATAACTCTAATAAAGCCATTCCTGTGTGCTAGTCACAGAACATATGTCTGATAGCTCTAATAAAGCCATTCCTAGATTCTAGTAACAGAACACGTTTGATAGCTCTAATAAAGACGCTCCTGGGTGGTAGTAACAGAACACATGTCTAATAGCTCTAGTGAAGCTGTTCCTGGGTGTTTGTAACAGAACACATCAGACAACTCTAAAAAAAGCCGTTCCTGGATGCTAGTAATAGATCATGTCTGATAGCTCCAGTAAAGCCATCCATGGGTGTTAGTAACAGAACTCATGTCTGATATCTCTTATAAAGCCGTTCCTGGGTGCTGTTAATAGAAGACATCTGATAGCTCTAATAAAGCCGTTCCTTTGTGCTAGACACAGAACACATGTCTGATAGCTCTAATAAAGCCGTTTTTGGGTGCTAGTCACAGAACACATGTGTAATAGCTCTAATAAAGCCATTCCTGGATGCTAGTAACAGAACATATGTCTGATAGCTCTAATAAAGCCGTTTTTGGGTGCTAGTCACAGAACACATGTGTGATAGCTCTAATAAAGCCATTCCTGGGTGCTAGTAACAGAACATATGTCTGATAGCTCTAATAAAGCTGTTCCTGGGTGCAGGTCAGAGAACATATGTCTGATAGCTCTAATAAAGGTGTTCCTGTGTGCTAGTATCAGAACACATGTCTGATAGCTCTAATAAAGCTGTTTCTGGATGCTAGTTACAGAACATATGTCTGATAGCTCTAATAAAGCTGTTCCTGGGTGCAGGTCAGAGAACATATGTCTGATAGTTCTAATAAAGGTGTTCCTGTGTGCTAGTAACAGAACACATGTCTGATAGCTCTAATAAAGCTGTTCCTGGATGCTAGTTACAGAACACATGTCTGATAGCTCTAATAAATCCGCTCCTGGGTGCTAGTAACAGAAACCATGTCTGATAGCTCCAGTAAAGCCGCTCATCGGTGTTAGTAACAGAACACATGTCTGATATGTCTAATAAGGCTGTTTTTGATACTATTCACAGAACACATGTCTGATAGCTCTAATAAAACCATTCCTGTTTGCTAGTAACAGAAAATGTGTCTGATA
The DNA here is from genome assembly GCF_019279795.1 of Protopterus annectens. NCBI lineage: Eukaryota > Metazoa > Chordata > Ceratodontiformes > Protopteridae > Protopterus > Protopterus annectens. The sequence continues at coordinate 431,543,109 of NC_056742.1, read as the reverse complement.
GCTCTAATAAAGCTGTTCCTGGGTGCTAGTAAAAGAACACATGTCTGATAGCTCTAATAAAGCTTTTCTTGGGTGCTAGTAACAGAACACATGTCTGACAGCTCTAATAAAACAGTTCCTGGGTGCTAGTAACAGAATGCATGTCTAATAGCTCTAATAAGGGTGATTCTATGTGCTAATAACAGAACATGTCTGATAGCTCTAATAAAGCCTTTCGTGGGTGCTAGACACAAGACACATGTCTGATAGGTCTAATAAAGCTGTTCTTGGGTGCTAATCAAAGAACACATGTATGATAGCTCTTATAAAGCTGTTCCTGGGTGCTAGTCACAGAACACATGTCTGATAGCTCTAATAATGCCGCTCCTGGGCGCAAGTCACAGAACATATGTTTGATGGCTTTAATAAAGCCGTTCCTGGCTGCTAGTAAAAGAATACATGTCTGATAGCTCTAATAAATCTGTTTCTGGGTGCTAGTAACAGAACACATGTCTGATAGATCTAATAAAGCCATTCCTGAATGCTAGTAACAGAACACATGTCTGATAGCTCCAATAAAGCCATTCCTGGGTGCAAGTAACAGAACACACGTCTGATAGCTCTAATAAATGCATTTCTGGGTGCTGGTAACAGAACACATGTCTGATAGCTCTAATAAAGACGTTGCTGTGTGCGAGTAGCAGAACACTTGTCTGATAGCTCTAGTAAAGTTGTTCCTGGGTGTTTGCAACAGAACACATGTCAGATAGCTCAAAAAAGTCATTCCTGGGGGCTAGTCAGAACGCATGTCTGATAGCTCTAATAAAGTTATTCCTGGATGCTAGTAACAGAACACATGTCCGATATCTCTAATAAAGCCATTTCTGGGTGCTATTCACAGAACAGATGTCTAATAGCTCAAATAATGCAATTTCTGGGTGTTAGTAACAGAACACATGGCTGATAGCTCTAATAAAGCCATTCCTGGGTACTAGCAACAGACCTATGTCTGATAGCTCTAATAAATCCGTTCCTGGGTGCTAGTAAAAGAAAACATGTCTGATAGCTCCAATAAATCTGTTCCCGGGTTCTAGTAACAGAATACATGTCTGATAGGTCTAATAAAGCTGTTCCTGGGTGCTAGTAACAGAACATATGTCTCATAGCTCTATTAAAAGTGTTTCTGGGTGCTAGTAACATAACACATGTCTGATATCTCTAATAAAGCCATTCATGGGTGCTAGTCACAGAACATGTCTGATAGCTCTAATAAAACCGTTCCTGGGTGCTAGCAACAGAACCCATGTCTGTTAGCTCAAATAAAGCTGTTCCTGGGTGCTAGTAATAGAACAATGTCTGATAGCTCTAATAAAGTTGTTCCTGCATGCTAGTCGCAGAACATATGTCTGATAGCTCTAATAAAGCCATTCCTGGAAGGTAGTCACAGAACACATGTCTGATAGCTCTAATAAAGCCATTCATGGTGCTAATAACAGAACACGTCTGATACCTCTAATAAAGCTGTTCCTGTGTGCTAGTAACAGAACTATGTCTGATAGCTGTAATAAAGCAGTTTCTGGGTGCTAGTAAAAGAACATGTCTGATAGCTCTAATAAAGCTGTTCCTGGGTGCTAGCACCAGAACACATGTCTGACCACTCTAATAAAGCCGTTCCTGGGTGCTAGCAGCAGAACGCATGTCTGATATCTCTAGTAAAGCCATTCCTAGGTGTTAGTAACAGAACACATGTCTGATAGCTCTAATAAAGCCATTCCTGGGTGCTAGTAACAGAACTATGTCATATAGTTCTAATAAAGCTGATCCTGGGTGCTAGTAACAGAACACATGCCTGATAGGTCTAATAAAGCCGTTCCTGGGTGCAAGTAACAGAACACATGTCTGATAGCTCTAATTAAGATGTTTCTGGGTGCTAGTAACAGAACACATGTCTGATTGTTCTAATAAAGCCGTTTCTGGGTGCTAGTCACAGAACACATGGCTGATAGCTGTAATAAAGCCGTTCCTGGGTGCTAGCAACAGAGCACATGTCTGATACCTCTAGTAAAGCTGTTCCTGGGAGCTAGTAAAAGAACACATATCTGATAGCTCTAATACAGCTGTTCCTGGGTGCTAGTAACAGAACACATGTCTGATAGCTCTAGTAAAGATGTTTATGGGTACTAGTAACAGAACACATGTCTGATAGTTCTAATAAAGCTGTTCCTGGGTGCTAGTCACAGAACACATGTCTAAAAACTCTAATATAGCTGTTCTTGGGTGCTAGTCACAGAACACATGTGTGATAACTCTAATAAAGCCATTCCTGTGTGCTAGTCACAGAACATATGTCTGATAGCTCTAATAAAGCCATTCCTAGATTCTAGTAACAGAACACGTTTGATAGCTCTAATAAAGACGCTCCTGGGTGGTAGTAACAGAACACATGTCTAATAGCTCTAGTGAAGCTGTTCCTGGGTGTTTGTAACAGAACACATCAGACAACTCTAAAAAAAGCCGTTCCTGGATGCTAGTAATAGATCATGTCTGATAACTCCAGTAAAGCCATCCATGGGTGTTAGTAACAGAACACATGTCTGATATCTCTTATAAAGCCGTTCCTGGGTGCTGTTAATAGAAGACATCTGATAGCTCTAATAAAGCCGTTCCTTTGTGCTAGACACAGAACACATGTCTGATAGCTCTAATAAAGCCGTTTTTGGGTGCTAGTCACAGAACACATGTGTAATAGCTCTAATAAAGCCATTCCTGGATGCTAGTAACAGAACATATGTCTGATAGCTCTAATAAAGCCGTTTTTGGGTGCTAGTCACAGAACACATGTGTGATAGCTCTAATAAAGCCATTCCTGGGTGCTAGTAACAGAACATATGTCTGATAGCTCTAATAAAGCTGTTCCTGGGTGCAGGTCAGAGAACATATGTCTGATAGCTCTAATAAAGGTGTTCCTGTGTGCTAGTATCAGAACACATGTCTGATAGCTCTAATAAAGCTGTTTCTGGATGCTAGTTACAGAACATATGTCTGATAGCTCTAATAAAGCTGTTCCTGGGTGCAGGTCAGAGAACATATGTCTGATAGTTCTAATAAAGGTGTTCCTGTGTGCTAGTAACAGAACACATGTCTGATAGCTCTAATAAAGCTGTTCCTGGATGCTAGTTACAGAACACATGTCTGATAGCTCTAATAAATCCGCTCCTGGGTGCTAGTAACAGAAACCATGTCTGATAGCTCCAGTAAAGCCGCTCATCGGTGTTAGTAACAGAACACATGTCTGATATGTCTAATAAGGCTGTTTTGATACTATTCACAGAACACATGTCTGATAGCTCTAATAAAACCATTCCTGTTTGCTAGTAACAGAAAATGTGTCTGATAGCTCTAATAAAGCTGTTCCTGGGTGCTAGTAAAAGAACACATGTCTGATAGCTCTAATAAAGCTTTCTTGGGTGCTAGTAACAGAACACATGTCTGACAGCTCTAATAAAACAGTTCCTGGGTGCTAGTAACAGAATGCATGTCTGATAGCTCTAATAAGGGTGATTCTATGTGCTAATAACAGAACATGTCTGATAGCTCTAATAAAGCCTTTCCTGGGTGCTAGACACAAGACACATGTCTGATAGGTCTAATAAAGCTGTTCTTGGGTGCTAATCAAAGAACACATGTATGATAGCTCTTATAAAGCTGTTCCTGGGTGCTAGTCACAGAACACATGTCTGATAGCTCTAATAATGCCGCTCCTGGGCGCAAGTCACAGAACATATGTTTGATGGCTTTAATAAAGCCGTTCCTGGCTGCTAGTAAAAGAATACATGTCTGATAGCTCTAATAAATCTGTTTCTGGGTGCTAGTAACAGAACACATGTCTGATAGATCTAATAAAGCCATTCCTGAATGCTAGTAACAGAACACATGTCTGATAGCTCCAATAAAGCCATTCCTGGGTGCAAGTAACAGAACACACGTCTGATAGCTCTAATAAATGCATTTCTGGGTGCTGGTAACAGAACACATGTCTGATAGCTCTAATAAAGACGTTGCTGTGTGCGAGTAGCAGAACACTTGTCTGATAGCTCTAGTAAAGTTGTTCCTGGGTGTTTGCAACAGAACACATGTCAGATAGCTCAAAAAAGTCATTCCTGGGGCTAGTCAGAACGCATGTCTGATAGCTCTAATAAAGTTATTCCTGGATGCTAGTAACAGAACACATGTCCGATATCTCTAATAAAGCCATTTCTGGGTGCTATTCACAGAACAGATGTCTAATAGCTCAAATAATGCAATTTCTGGGTGTTAGTAACAGAACACATGGCTGATAGCTCTAATCAAGCCATTCCTGGGTACTAGCAACAGACCTATGTCTGATAGCTCTAATAAATCCGTTCCTGGGTGCTAGTAAAAGAAAACATGTCTGATAGCTCCAATAAATCTGTTCCCGGGTTCTAGTAACAGAATACATGTCTGATAGGTCTAATAAAGCTGTTCCTGGGTGCTAGTAACAGAACATATGTCTCATAGCTCTATTAAAAGTGTTTCTGGGTGCTAGTAACATAACACATGTCTGATATCTCTAATAAAGCCATTCATGGGTGCTAGTCACAGAACATGTCTGATAGCTCTAATAAAACCGTTCCTGGGTGCTAGCAACAGAACCCATGTCTGTTAGCTCAAATAAAGCTGTTCCTGGGTGCTAGTAATAGAACAATGTCTGATAGCTCTAATAAAGTTGTTCCTGCATGCTAGTCGCAGAACATATGTCTGATAGCTCTAATAAAGCCATTCCTGGAAGGTAGTCACAGAACACATGTCTGATAGCTCTAATAAAGCCATTCATGGTGCTAATAACAGAACACGTCTGATACCTCTAATAAAGCTGTTCCTGGGTGCTAGTAACAGAACTATGTCTGATAGCTCTAATAAAGCCATTCCTGGGTTCTAGTAAAAAAACACATGTCTGATAGATCTAATAAAGTCATTCCTGAGTGCTAGTAACAGAACACATGTGTGGTAGCTCTAATAAAGCCTTTCCTGGGTGTGAGTAACAGAACACATGTCTGATAGCTGTAATAAAGTTGTTCCTGGAAGCTAGTAACAGAACACATGTCTGATAGCTCTAATAAAGCTGTTCCTGGGTGCTAGTAACAGAACTATGTCTGATAGCTGTAATAAAGCAGTTTCTGGGTGCTAGTAAAAGAACATGTCTGATAGCTCTAATAAAGCTGTTCCTGGGTGCTAGCACCAGAACACATGTCTGACCACTCTAATAAAGCCGTTCCTGGGTGCTAGCAGCAGAACGCATGTCTGATATCTCTAGTAAAGCCATTCCTAGGTGTTAGTAACAGAACACATGTCTGATAGCTCTAATAAAGCCATTCCTGGGTGCTAGTAACAGAACTATGTCATATAGTTCTAATAAAGCTGATCCTGGGTGCTAGTAACAGAACACATGCCTGATAGGTCTAATAAAGCCGTTCCTGGGTGCAAGTAACAGAACACATGTCTGATAGCTCTAATTAAGATGTTTCTGGGTGCTAGTAACAGAACACATGTCTGATTGTTCTAATAAAGCCGTTTCTGGGTGCTAGTCACAGAACACATGGCTGATAGCTGTAATAAAGCCGTTCCTGGGTGCTAGCAACAGAGCACATGTCTGATACCTCTAGTAAAGCTGTTCCTGGGAGCTAGTAAAAGAACACATATCTGATAGCTCTAATACAGCTGTTCCTGGGTGCTAGTAACAGAACACATGTCTGATAGCTCTAGTAAAGATGTTTATGGGTACTAGTAACAGAACACATGTCTGATAGTTCTAATAAAGCTGTTCCTGGGTGCTAGTCACAGAACACATGTCTAAAAACTCTAATAAAGCTGTTCTTGGGTGCTAGTCACAGAACACATGTGTGATAACTCTAATAAAGCCATTCCTGTGTGCTAGTCACAGAACATATGTCTGATAGCTCTAATAAAGCCATTCCTAGATTCTAGTAACAGAACACGTTTGATAGCTCTAATAAAGACGCTCCTGGGTGGTAGTAACAGAACACATGTCTAATAGCTCTAGTGAAGCTGTTCCTGGGTGTTTGTAACAGAACACATCAGACAACTCTAAAAAAAGCCGTTCCTGGATGCTAGTAATAGATCATGTCTGATAACTCCAGTAAAGCCATCCATGGGTGTTAGTAACAGAACACATGTCTGATATCTCTTATAAAGCCGTTCCTGGGTGCTGTTAATAGAAGACATCTGATAGCTCTAATAAAGCCGTTCCTTTGTGCTAGACACAGAACACATGTCTGATAGCTCTAATAAAGCCGTTTTTGGGTGCTAGTCACAGAACACATGTGTAATAGCTCTAATAAAGCCATTCCTGGATGCTAGTAACAGAACATATGTCTGATAGCTCTAATAAAGCCGTTTTGGGTGCTAGTCACAGAACACATGTGTGATAGCTCTAATAAAGCCATTCCTGGGTGCTAGTAACAGAACATATGTCTGATAGCTCTAATAAAGCTGTTCCTGGGTGCAGGTCAGAGAACATATGTCTGATAGCTCTAATAAAGGTGTTCCTGTGTGCTAGTATCAGAACACATGTCTGATAGCTCTAACAAAGCTGTTTCTGGATGCTAGTTACAGAACATATGTCTGATAGCTCTAATAAAGCTGTTCCTGGGTGCAGGTCAGAGAACATATGTCTGATAGTTCTAATAAAGGTGTTCCTGTGTGCTAGTAACAGAACACATGTCTGATAGCTCTAATAAAGCTGTTCCTGGATGCTAGTAACAGAAACCATGTCTGATAGCTCCAGTAAAGCCGCTCATCGGTGTTAGTAACAGAACACATGTCTGATATGTCTAATAAGGCTGTTTTTGATACTATTCACAGAACACATGTCTGATAGCTCTAATAAAACCATTCCTGTTTGCTAGTAACAGAAAATGTGTCTGATAGCTCTAATAAAGCTGTTCCTGGGTGCTAGTAAAAGAACACATGTCTGATAGCTCTAATAAAGCTTTTCTTGGGTGCTAGTAACAGAACACATGTCTGACAGCTCTAATAAAACAGTTCCTGGGTGCTAGTAACAGAATGCATGTCTGATAGCTCTAATAAGGGTGATTCTATGTGCTAATAACAGAACATGTCTGATAGCTCTAATAAAGCCTTTCCTGGGTGCTAGACACAAGACACATGTCTGATAGGTCTAATAAAGCTGTTCTTGGGTGCTAATCAAAGAACACATGTATGATAGCTCTTATAAAGCTGTTCCTGGGTGCTAGTCACAGAACACATGTCTGATAGCTCTAATAATGCCGCTCCTGGGTGCAAGTCACAGAACATATGTTTGATGGCTTTAATAAAGCCGTTCCTTTCTGCTAGTAAAAGAATACATGTCTGATAGCTCTAATAAATCTGTTTCTGGGTGCTAGTAACAGAACACATGTCTGATAGATCTAATAAAGCCATTCCTGAATGCTAGTAACAGAACACATGTCTGATAGCTCCAAAAAAGCCATTCCTGGGTGCAAGTAACAGAACACACGTCTGATAGCTCTAATAAATGCATTTCTGGGTGCTGGTAACAGAACACATGTCTGATAGCTCTAATAAAGACGTTGCTGTGTGCGAGTAGCAGAACACTTGTCTGATAGCTCTAGTAAAGTTGTTCCTGGGTGTTTGCAACAGAACACATGTCAGATAGCTCAAAAAAGTCATTCCTGGGGGCTAGTCAGAACGCATGTCTGATAGCTCTAATAAAGTTATTCCTGGATGCTAGTAACAGAACACATGTCCGATATCTCTAATAAAGCCATTTCTGGGTGCTATTCACAGAACAGATGTCTAATAGCTCAAATAATGCAATTTCTGGGTGTTAGTAACAGAACACATGGCTGATAGCTCTAATCAAGCCATTCCTGGGTACTAGCAACAGACCTATGTCTGATAGCTCTAATAAATCCGTTCCTGGGTGCTAGTAAAAGAAAACATGTCTGATAGCTCCAATAAATCTGTTCCCGGGTTCTAGTAACAGAATACATGTCTGATAGGTCTAATAAAGCTGTTCCTGGGTGCTAGTAACAGAACATATGTCTCATAGCTCTATTAAAAGTGTTTCTGGGTGCTAGTAACATAACACATGTCTGATATCTCTAATAAAGCCATTCATGGGTGCTAGTCACAGAACATGTCTGATAGCTCTAATAAAACCGTTCCTGGGTGCTAGCAACAGAACCCATGTCTGTTAGCTCAAATAAAGCTGTTCCTGGGTGCTAGTAATAGAACAATGTCTGATAGCTCTTATAAAGTTGTTCCTGCATGCTAGTCGCAGAACATATGTCTGATAGCTCTAATAAAGCCATTCCTGGAAGGTAGTCACAGAACACATGTCTGATAGCTCTAATAAAGCCATTCATGGTGCTAATAACAGAACACGTCTGATACCTCTAATAAAGCTGTTCCTGGGTGCTAGTAACAGAACTATGTCTGATAGCTCTAATAAAGCCATTCCTGGGTTCTAGTAAAAAAACACATGTCTGATAGATCTAATAAAGTCATTCCTGAGTGCTAGTAACAGAACACATGTGTGGTAGCTCTAATAAAGCCTTTCCTGGGTGTGAGTAACAGAACACATGTCTGATAGCTGTAATAAAGTTGTTCCTGGAAGCTAGTAACAGAACACATGTCTGATAGCTCTAATAAAGCTGTTCCTGGGTGCTAGTAACAGAACTATGTCTGATAGCTGTAATAAAGCAGTTTCTGGGTGCTAGTAAAAGAACATGTCTGATAGCTCTAATAAAGCTGTTCCTGGGTGCTAGCACCAGAACACATGTCTGACCACTCTAATAAAGCCGTTCCTGGGTGCTAGCAGCAGAACGCATGTCTGATATCTCTAGTAAAGCCATTCCTAGGTGTTAGTAACAGAACACATGTCTGATAGCTCTAATAAAGCCATTCCTGGGTGCTAGTAACAGAACTATGTCATATAGTTCTAATAAAGCTGATCCTGGGTGCTAGTAACAGAACACATGCCTGATAGGTCTAATAAAGCCGTTCCTGGGTGCAAGTAACAGAACACATGTCTGATAGCTCTAATAAAGATGTTTCTGGGTGCTAGTAACAGAACACATGTCTGATAGCTCTAATAAAGCCGTTTCTGGGTGCTAGTCACAGAACACATGGCTGATAGCTGTAATAAAGCCGTTCCTGGGTGCTAGCAACAGAGCACATGTCTGATACCTCTAGTAAAGCTGTTCCTGGGAGCTAGTAACAGAACACATGTCTGATAGCTCTAATAAAGCCATTGCTGGGTGCTAGTAGCAGAACAATGTCTGATAGCTCTAATAAAGCCGTTCCTGGGTGCTAGTAAAAGAACACATATCTGATAGCTCTAATAAAGCTGTTCCTGGGTGCTAGTACCAGAACACATGTCTGATAGCTCTAATAAAGATGTTTATGGGTACTAGTAACAGAACACGTCTGATAGCTCTAATAAAGCCGTTCCTGTGTGCTAGTCACAGAACACATGTCTAAAAACTCTAATAAAGCCATTCTTGGGTGCTAGTCACAGAATACATGTGCGGTAACTCTAATAAAGCAATTCCTGTGTGCTAGTCAGAGAACATATGTCTGATAGCTCTAATATAGCCATTCCTAGATGCTAGTAACAGAACACGTTTGATAGCTCTAATAAAGACGCTCCTGGGTGGTAGTAACAGAACATATGTCTAATAGCTCTAGTAAAGCTGTTCTTGTGTGTTTGTAACAGAACACATCTGACAACTGTAAAAAAAACGTTCCTGAGTGCTAGTAATAGATCACGTCTGATAGCTCCAGTAAAGCCATCCATGGGTGTTAGTAACAGAACACGTCTGATAGCTCTAATAAAGCTGTTCCTGGGTGCTAGTAACAGAACATATGTCTGATATCTCTTATAAAGCTGTTCCTGTGTGCTATTCACAGAACACATGTCTGATAGCTTTAATAAAGCCATTCCTGGGTGTTAGAAATGGAAGACATCTGATAGCTCTAATAAAACCGTTCCTTGGTGCTAGACACAGAACATATGTCTGATAGCTCTAATAAAGCCGTTTTTGAGTGCTAGTCACAGCACACATGTGTGATAGCTTTAATAAAGCCATTCCTGGGTGCTAGTAACAGAACATATGTCTGATAGCTCTAATAAAGCTGTTCCTGGATGCTAGTAACAGAACACATGTCTGATAGCTCTAATAAGTCCGCTCCTGGGTGCTAGTAACAGAAACCATGTCTGATAGCTCCAGTAAAGCCGTTCATGTGTGTTAGTAACAGAACACATGTGTGATAGCTATAATAAAGCTGTTCCTGGGTGCTAGTAACTGAACACATGTCTGATATGTCTAATAAGGCTGTTTTTGGTACTATTCACAGAACACATGTCTGATAGCTCTAATAAAGCCATTCCTGGGTGATAGCAACATAACCCATGTCTGTTATCTCAAATAAAGCCGTTCCTAGGTGCTAGTAACAGAGCAATGTCTGATATCTCTAATAAAGCTGTTCCTGCATGCTTGTCACAAACATATGTCTGATAGCTCTAATAAAGCCGTTCCTGGAAGGTAGTCACAGAACACGTCTGATAGCTCTAATAAAGCCATTCATGGTGCTAGTAACAGAAAACATCTGATAGCTCTAATAAAGCTGTTCCTGGGTGCTAGTAACAGAACTATGTCTGATAGCTCTAATAAAGCCATTCCTTGGTGCTAGTAAAAAAACACATGTCTGATAGATCTAATAAAGTCGTTCCTGAGTGCTAGTAACAGAACACATGTGTGATAGTTCTAATAAAGCCATTCCTGGGGGTGAGTAACAGAACACATGTCTAATAGCTGTAATAAAGTTGTTCCTGGGAGCTAGTAACAGAACTCATGTCTGATAGCTCTAATAAAGCAGTTTCTGGGTGCTAGTAAAAGAACTCATGTCTGATAGCTCTAATAAAGCTGTTCCTGGGTGCTAGCACCAGAACACATGTCTGATAGCTCTAATAAAGCCGTTCCTGGGTGCTAACAACAGAACACATGTCTGATATCTCTAGTAAAGCCATTCCTAGGTGTTAGTAACAGAACACATGTCTGATAGCTCTAATAAAGCCATTCCTTGGTGCTAGTAAAAAAATGTAGCAAACAAAATGTTCCCCTGCACGTGAGGTATATCAAACTACCATCTTGGGTGATAAGCTTATTGGTTCCTTTCCATGTGGTCACTGTGTCAATTGTAAGCATATGTTGAAAACTAAGGAGTTCACCAGTAGGAATACTAATACAGTTTTTGACATTAGATTTTTTGCTAACTGTAACACAGATTGGGCCGTTTATTTGGCATGTTGCACCTGCCACTCATTTTATGTAGGGCAAACATCAAGACCAGTTAAACTACGTATCTCTGAGCATCTCAGTGACATTAGATGCCATAAGATAACCAATGCATTATACAAACACACTCTCACGCATAGTACTGCAAAATTTCATTTTACCATCATTGATAAAATTATTGGTGACAGAACCATTAAGAGTGGTTGGCATAATAAACTCAACCTTAAAGAAAAGAAATGGATTACGAAATTTGGTGCACTATTTAATCCTGGGTTAAATGATTGTTTATAAATACAAATTTGAATATATTATACATGTTTGTTGAACAAATGGTGTTTCAATATCCAGAATACATACATATGCTCATTATTTATATATATTGACATAGTTAATTCTAATACTATAGTATGTACTCTGATTTGTAACGCATTTTGCATATATGCATATTTATATATTTTTGTTCAATATTGGATCATGTACAATTGGTGCCTTAATATTCGGAATACAGATTTTTGTATATGTATTTAAAAAATATATATTTAAAAAATATATATATATAGAAACAGCTAATCATAATATGAATGTACTCAAGCCCTTAAATGATCCATTTTTTTGTATCTACATGCATACCAAAAATTTTTTGTTATTTATGCTGTTTGACAATTAGCACATGTTTAAAATTTTGTAACCAATCAGCATGGCTTTATCTGTTTAAATACAGCATTTCTGTTTTGGCTCCTTGCTGTACACTGAAGAAGGCTGGGTTTTCAACCATTGCCGAAACCGGTTTGTTTTTGGATGCCATTATGCTGTTTGGGTAGTTTTTATTAAACTACTCTTTTTTGACTCAGTCTACTTGCTGCTGGCTTATTCTTTGTTTTTTGAAGCTAGTAAAAAAACACATGTCTGATAGATCTAATAAAGTCGTTCCTGAGTGCTAGTAACAGAACACATGTGTGATAGTTCTAATAAAGCCATTCCTGGGTGTGAGTAACAGAACACATGTCTAATAGCTGTAATAAAGTTGTTCCTGGGAGCTAGTAACAGAACTCATGTCTGATAGCTCTAATAAAGCAGTTTCTGGGTGCTAGTAAAAGAACTCATGTCTGATAGCTCTAATAAAGCCGTTCCTGGGTGCTAACAACAGAACACATGTCTGATATCTCTAGTAAAGCCATTCCTAGGTGTTAGTAACAGAACACATGTCTGATAGCTCTAATAAAGCCATTCCTGGGTGCTAGTAAAAGAACTATGTCTGATAGTTCTAATAAAGCTGTTCCTGGGTACTAGTAACAGGACACATGCCTTATAGATCTAATAAAGCCGTTCCTGGGTGCAAGTAACAGAACACATGTCTGATAGCTCTAATAAAGATGTTTCAGGGTGCTAGTAACAAAACACATGTCTGATAGCTCTAATAAAGCCGTTTTTGGGTGCTAGTCGCAGAACACATGGCTGATAGCTGTAATAAAGTTGTTCCTGGGTACTAGCACCAGAACCCATGTCTGATAGCTCTAATAATGCCATTCCTGGGTGCTAGCAACAGAATACATGTCTGATATCTCTAGTAAAGCTGTTCCTGGGAGCTAGTAAAAGAACACATGTCTGATAGCTCTAATAAAGCCATTGCTGGGTGCTAGTAACAGAACAATGTCTGATAGCTCTAATAAAGCCGTTCCTGGGTGCTAGCAAAAGAAAACATATCTGATAACTCTAATACAGCTGTTCCTGGGTGCTAGTAACAGAACACATGTCTGATAGCTCTAGTGAAGATGTTTATGGGTACTAGTAACAGAACACATGTCTGATAGCTCTAATAAAGCCGTTCCTGGGTGCTAGTCACAGAACACATGTCTGAAAACTCTAATAAAGCTGTTCTTGGGCGCTAGTCACAGAACACATGTGTGATAACTCTAATAAAGCCATTCCTGTGTGCTAGTCACAGAACATATGTCTGATAGCTCTAATAAAGCCATTCCTAGATGCTAGTAACAGAACATGTTTGATAGCTCTAATAAAGACGCTCCTGGGTGGTAGTAACAGAACACATGTCTAATAGCTGTAGTGAAGCTGTTCCTGGGTGTTTGTAACAGAACACGTCTGACAACTGTAAAAAAGCCGTTCTTGGGTGCTAGTAATAGATCACGTCTGATAGCTCCAGTAAAGCCATCCATGGGTGTTAGTAACAGAACACATGTCTGATAGCTCTAATAAAGCCGTTCCTGGGTGCTACTAACAGAACACATGTCTGATATCTCTTATAAAGCTGGTCCTGGGTGCTAGACACAGAACATGTGTCTGATAGCTCTAATAAAGCCGTTTTTGGGTGTTAGTCACAGCACACATGTGTGATAGCTCTAATAAAGCCATTCCTGGGTGCTAGTAACAGAACATATGTCTGATAGCTCTAATAAAACTGTTCCTGGGTGCAGGTCAGAGAACATATGTCTGATAGCTCTAATAAAGGCATTCCTGTGAGCTAGTAACAGAACACATGTCTGATAGCTCTAATAAAGCTGTTCCTGGATGCTAGTAACAGAACACGTCTGATAGTTCTAATAAGTCCGCTCCTGGGTGCTAGTAACAGAAATCATGTCTGTTAGCTCCAGTAAAGCCATTCATGGGTGTTAGTAACAGAACACATGTGTGATAGCTATAATAAAGCTGTTACTGGGTGCTAGTAACTGAACACATGTCTGATATGTCTCATAAGGCTGTTTTTGGTACTATTCACAGAACACATGTCTGATATCTCAAATAAAGCCATTCCTGGGTGCTAGCAACAGAAAACATGTCTGATAGCTCTAATAAAGCTTTTCCTGGGTGCTAGTAAAAGAACACATGTCTGATAGCTCTAATAAAGCTTTTCTTGGGTGCTAGTAACAGAACATATGTCTGACAGCTCTAATAAAGCAGTTCCTAGGTGCTAGTAACAGAACGCATGTCTGATAGCTCTAATAAAGGTGATTCTATGTGCTAGTAACAGAACACGTTTGATAGCTCTAATAAAGCCGTTCCTGGGTGCTAGACACAAAACACATGTCTGATAGGTCTAATAAAGCCGTTCTTGGGTGCTAATCAAAAAACACATGTATGATAGTTCTTATAAAGCTGTTCCTGGGTGCTAGTCAGAGAACACATGTCTGATAGCTCTAATAAAGATGTTTCAGGGTGCTAGTAACAAAACACATGTCTGATAGCTCTAATAAAGCCGTTTCTGGGTGCTAGTCGCAGAACACATGGCTGATAGCTGTAATAAAGTTGTTCCTGGGTACTAGCACCAGAACCCATGTCTGATAGCTCTAATAATGCCATTCCTGGGTGCTAGCAACAGAATACATGTCTGATATCTCTAGTAAAGCTGTTCCTGGGAGCTAGTAAAAGAACACATGTCTGATAGCTCTAATAAAGCCATTGCTGGGTGCTAGTAACAGAACAATGTCTGATAGCTCTAATAAAGCCGTTCCTGGGTGCTAGCAAAAGAACACATATCTGATAACTCTAATACAGCTGTTCCTGGGTGCTAGTAACAGAACACATGTCTGATAGCTCTAGTGAAGATGTTTATGGGTACTAGTAACAGAACACATGTCTGATAGCTCTAATAAAGCTGTTCCTGGGTGCTAGTCACAGAACACATGTCTGAAAACTCTAATAAAGCTGTTCTTGGGTGCTAGTCACAGAACACATGTGTGATAACTCTAATAAAGCCATTCCTGTGTGCTAGTCACAGAACATATGTCTGATAGCTCTAATAAAGCCATTCCTAGATGCTAGTAACAGAACATGTTTGATAGCTCTAATAAAGATGCTCCTGGGTGGTAGTAACAGAACACATGTCTAATAGCTGTAGTGAAGCTGTTCCTGGGTGTTTGTAACAGAACACGTCTGACAACTCTAAAAAAGCCGTTCCTGGGTGCTAGTAATAGATCACGTCTGATAGCTCCAGTAAAGCCATCCATGGGTGTTAGTAACAGAACACATGTCTGATAGCTCTAATAAAGCCGTTCCTGGGTGCTACTAACAGAACACATGTCTGATATCTCTTATAAAGCTGGTCCTGGGTGCTAGACACAGAACATGTGTCTGATAGCTCTAATAAAGCCATTCCTGGGTGCTAGTAACAGAACATATGTCTGATAGCTCTAATAAAGCTGTTCCTGGGTGCAGGTCAGAGAACATATGTCTGATAGCTCTAATAAAGGCATTCCTGTGAGCTAGTAACAGAACACATGTCTGATAGCTCTAATAAAGCTGTTCCTGGATGCTAGTAACAGAACACGTCTGATAGTTCTAATAAGTCCGCTCCTGGGTGCTAGTAACAGAAACCATGTCTGTTAGCTCCAGCAAAGCCGTTCATGGGTGTTAGTAACAGAACACATGTGTGATAGCTATAATAAAGCTGTTACTGGGTGCTAGTAACTGAACACATGTCTGATATGTCTCATAAGGCTGTTTTTGGTACTATTCACAGAACACATGTCTGATATCTCAAATAAAGCCATTCCTGGGTGCTAGCAACAGAAAACATGTCTGATAGCTCTAATAAAGCTTTTCCTGGGTGCTAGTAAAAGAACACATGTCTGATAGCTCTAATAAAGCTTTTCTTGGGTGCTAGTAACAGAACATATGTCTGACAGCTCTAATAAAGCAGTTCCTAGGTGCTAGTAACAGAACGCATGTCTGATAGCTCTAATAAAGGTGATTCTATGTGCTAGTAACAGAACACGTTTGATAGCTCTAATAAAGCCGTTCCTGGGTGCTAGACACAAAACACATGTCTGATAGGTCTAATAAAGCCGTTCTTGGGTGCTAATCAAAAAACACATGTATGATAGTTCTTATAAAGCTGTTCCTGGGTGCTAGTCAGAGAACACATGTCTGATAGTTCTAATAATGCCGCTCCTGGGCGCAAGTCACAGAACATATGTTTGATGGATCTAATAAAGCCGTTCCTGGCTGCTAGTAAAGGAATACATGTCTGATAGCTCTAATGAATCTGTTTCTGGGTGCTAGTAACAGAACACATGTCGGATAGCTCTAATAAAGCCATTCCTGAATGCTAGTAACAGAACACATGTCTGATAGTTTTAATAAAGCCATTCCTGGGTGCAAGTAACTGAACACGTCTGATATCTCTAATAAATGCATTTCTGGGTGCTGGTAACAGAACACATGTCTGATAGCTCAAATAAAGACGTTGCTGTGTGCGAGTAGCAGAACACTTGTCTGATAGCTCTAGTAAAGCTGTTCCTGGGTGTTTGCAACAGAACACATGTCAGATAGTTCAAAAAGTCATTCCTGTGGGCTAGTAACAGAACACTTGTCTGATAGCTCTAGTAAAGCCATTCCTCGGTGTTAGTTACAGAACACATGTCTAATAGCTCTAATAAAGTTATTCTTGGGTGCTAACAACAGAACACATGTCTGATATCTCTAGTAAAGCCATTCCTAGGTGTTAGTAACAGAATACATGTCTGATAGCTCTAATAAAGCCATTCCTGGGTGCTAGTAAAAGAACTATGTCTGATAGTTCTAATAAAGCTGTTCCTGGGTACTAGTGACAGGACACATGCCTTATAGATCTAATAAAGCCGTTCCTGGGTGCAAGTAACAGAACACATGTCTGATAGCTCTAATAAAGATGTTTCAGGGTGCTAGTAACAAAACACATGTCTATTAGCTCTAATAAAGCCGTTTCTGGGTGCTAGTCGCAGAACACATGGCTGATAGCTGTAATAAAGTTGTTCCTGGGTACTAGCACCAGAACACATGTCTGATAGCTCTAATAATGCCATTCCTAGGTGCTAGCAACAGAATACATGTCTGATATCTCTAGTAAAGCTGTTCCTGGGAGCTAGTAACAGAACACATGTCTGATAGCTCTAATAAAGCCATTGCTGGGTGCTAGTAACAGAACAATGTCTGATAGCTCTAATAAAGCCGTTCCTGGGTGCTAGCAAAAGAACACATATCTGATAGCTCTAATACAGCTGTTCCTGGGTGCTAGTAACAGAACACATGTCTGATAGCTCTAGTAAAGATGTTTATGGGTACTAGTAACAGAACACATGTCTGATAGCTCTAATAAAGCCGTTCCTGGGTGCTAGTCACAGAACACATGTAAAGCTGTTCTTGGGTGCTAGTCACAGAACACATGTGTGATAACTCTAATAAAGCCATTCCTGTGTGCTAGTCACAGAACATATGTCTGATAGCTCTAATAAAGCCATTCCTAGATGCTAGTAACAGAACACATTTGATAGCTCTAATAAAGACGCTCCTGGGTGGTAGTAACAAAACACATGTCTAATAGCTGTAGTGAAGCTGTTCCTTGGTGTTTGTAAAAGAACACGTCTGACAACTCTAAAAAAGCCGTTCCTGGGTGCTAGTAATAGATCACGTCTGATAGCTCCAGTAAAACCATCCATGGGTGTTAGTAACAGAACACATGTCTGATAGCCCTAATAAAGCCATTCCTGGGTGCTAGTAACAGAACACATGTCTGATATCTCTTATAAAGCTGGTCCTGGGTGCTAGACACAGAACATGTGTCTGATAGCTCTAATAAAGCCGTTTTTGGGTGTTAGTCACAGCACACATGTGTGATAGCTCTAATAAAGCCATTCCTGGGTGCTAGTAACAGAACATATGTCTGATAGCTCTAATAAAGGCATTCCTGTGAGCTAGTAACAGAACACATGTCTGATAGCTCTAATAAAGCTGTTCCTGGATGCTAGTAACAGAACACGTCTGATAGTTCTAATAAGTCCGCTCCTGGGTGCTAGTAACAGAAACCATGTCTGGTAGCTCCAGTAAAGCCGTTCATGGGTGTTAGTAACAGAACACATGTGTGATAGCTATAATAAAGCTGTTACTGGGTGCTAGTAACTGAACACATGTCTGATATGTCTCATAAGGCTGTTTTTGGTACTATTCACAGAACACATGTCTGATATCTCAAATAAAGCCATTCCTGGGTGCTAGCAACAGAAAACATGTCTGATAGCTCTAATAAAGCTTTTCCTGGGTGCTAGTAAAAGAACACATGTCTGATAGCTCTAATAAAGCTTTTCTTGGGTGCTAGTAACAGAACATATGTCTGACAGCTCTAATAAAGCAGTTACTAGTTGCTAGTAACAGAACGCATGTCTGATAGCTCTAATAAAGGTGATTCTATGTGCTAGTAACAGAACACGTTTGATAGCTCTAATAAAGCCGTTCCTGGGTGCTAGACACAAAACACATGTCTGATAGGTCTAATAAAGCCGTTCTTGGGTGCTAATCAAAAAACACATGTATGATAGCTCTTATAAAGCTGTTCCTGGGTGCTAGTCACAGAACACATGTCTGATAGTTCTAATAATGCCGCTCCTGGGCACAAGTCACAGAACATATGTTTGATGGCTCTAATATAGCCGTTCCTGGCTGCTAGTAAAAGAATACATGTCTGATAGCTCTAATGAATCTGTTTCTGGGTGCTAGTAACAGAACACATGTCTGATAGCTCTAATAAAGCCATTCTGAATGCTAGTAACCGAACACATGTCTGATAGCTTTAATAAAGCCATTCCTGGGTGCAAGTAACCGAACACGTCTGATAGCTCTAATAAATGCATTTCTGGGTGCTGGTAACAGAACACATGTCTGATAGCTCAAATAAAGACGTTGCTGTGTGTGAGTAGCAGAACACTTGTCTGATAGCTCTAGTAAAGCTGTTCCTGGGTGTTTGCAACAGAACACATGTCAGATAGTTCAAAAAGTCATTCCTGTGGGCTAGTAACAGAACACTTGTCTGATAGCTCTAGTAAAGCCATTCCTGGGTGTTAGTTACAGAACACATGTCTGATAGCTCTAATAAAGTTATTCTTGGGTGCTAGTAACAGAACACATGTCCGATATCTCTAATAAAGCTATTTCTGGATGCTATTCACAGAACAGATGTCTAATAGCTCAGATAAAGCCATTTCTGGGTGCGAGTAACAGACCACATGGCTGATACCTCTAATAAAGCCATTCCTGGGTGCTAGCAACTTAACTATGTCTGATAGCTCTAATAAATCCATTCCTGTGTGCTTGTAAAAGAAAACATGTCTGATAGCTCTAATAAAGCTGCTCCTGGGTGCTAGTAACAGAATATATGTCTGATAGATCTAATGAAGCCGTTCATGGGTGCTAGTCACAGAACATGTCTGATAGCTCTAATAAAGCCGTTCCTGGGTGCTAGTAACAGAACAATGTCTGATAGCTCTATTAAAGCTGTTCCTGCATGCTAGTCACAGAACATAATGTCTGATAGCTCTAATAAAGCCGTTCCTGGAAGGTAGTCACAGAACACATGTCCGGTAGCTCTAATAAAGCCATTCATGGTGCTAGCATCAGAACACATCTGATAGCTCTAATAAAGCTGTTCCTGGGTGCTAGTAACAGAACTATGTCTGATAGCTCTAATAAAGCCATTCCTGGGTGCTAGTAAAAGAACACATGGCTGATAGATCTAGCAAAGTCGTTCCTGAGTGCTAGTAACAGAACACATGTGTGATAGCTTTAATAAAGCCATTCCTGGGTGTGAGTAACAGAACACATGTGTGATAGCTCTAATAAAGCCATTCCTGGGTGTGAGGAACAGAACACATGTCTGATAGCTCTAATAAAGCCATTCCTGGGTGTGAGTAACAGAACACATGTCTGATAGCTGTAATAAAGTTGTTCCTGGGAGCTAGTAACAGAAATCATGTCTGATAGCTCTAATAAAGCCGTTCCTGGGGGCTAGTAACAGAACTATGTCTGATAGCTCTAATAAAGCAGTTTATGGGTGCTAGTAAAAGAACACATGTCTGATAGCTCTAATAAAGCTGTTCCTGGGTGCTAGCACCAGAACACATGTCTGATAGCTCTAATAAAGCCATCCCTGGGTGTTAATAACAGAACACATGTCTGATATCTCTAGTAAAGCCATTCCTAGATGTTAGTAACAGAACACATGTCTGATAGCTCTAATAAAGTCATTCCTGGGTGCTAGTAACAGAACACGTCTGATATGTCTAATAAAGCCATTCCTGGGTGCTAGTAACAGAACTATGTCTTATAGTTCTAACAAAGCTGTTCCTGGGTGCTAGTAACAGAACACATGCCTGATAGGTCTAATAAAGCCGTTCCTGGGTGCAAGTAACAGAACACATGTCTGATCACTCTAATAATGCCATTTCTGGGTGCTAGTCACAGAACACATGGCTGATAGCTGTAATAAAGTTGTTCCTGGGTGCTAGCACCAGAACACATGTCTGATAGCTCTAATAAAGCCGTTCCTGGGTTCTAGCACGGAACACATGTCTGATATCTCTAGTAAAGCTGTTCCTGGGAGCTAGTAACAGAACACATGTCTGGTAGCTCTAATAAAGCCATTGCTGGGTGCTAGTAAAAGAACAATGTCTGATAGCTCTAATAAAGCCGTTCCTGGGTGCTAATAAATAACACATATCTGATAGCTCTAATAAAGCTGATCCTGGGTGCTAGTAACAGAACACATGTCTAATAGCTCTAATAAAGATGTTTATGGGTACTAGTAACAGACCACATGTCTGATAGCTCTAATAAAGCCATTCCTGGGTGCTAGTCACAGAACACATGTGTGATAACTCAAAGAAAGCCATTCCTGTGTGCTAGTCACAGAACATATGTCTGATAGCTCTAATAAAGCCATTCCTAGATGCTAGTAACAGAACACGTTTGATAGCTCTAATAAAGATGCTCCTGGGTGGTAGTAACAGAACACATGTCTAATAGCTCTAGTAAAGCTGTTCCTGGGTGTTTGTTACAGAACACATCTGATAACTCTAAAAAAGCCATTCCTGGGTGCTAGTAATAGATCATGTCTGATAGCTCCAGTAAAGCCATCCATGGGTGTTAGTAACAGAACACATGTCTGATAGCTCTATTAAAGCCGTTCCTGGGTGCTAGTAACAGAACACATGTCTGATATCTCTTATAAAGCTGTTCCTGGGTGCTATTCACAGAACACATGTCTGATAGCTTTAATAAAGCCGTTCCTAGGTGCTAGTAATAGAAGACATCTGATAGCTCTAATAAAGCTGTTCCTTGGTGCTAGACACAGAACACATGTCTGATATCTCTAATAAAGCCATTTTTGGGTGCTAGTCACAGAACACATGTGTGATAGCTCTAATAAAGCCATTCCTGGGTGCTAGTAACAGAGCATATGTCTGATAGCTCTAATAAAGCTGTTCCTGGGTGCAGGTCAGAGAACATATGTCTGATAGCTCTAATAAAGGCATTCCTGCGTGCTAGTAACAGAACACATGTCTGATAGGTCTAATAAAGCTGTTACTGGATGCTAGTAAGAGAACCCATGTCTGATAGCTCTAATAAATCCACTCCTGGGTGCTAGTAACAGAAACCATGTCTGATAGCTCCAGTAAAGCTGTTCAAGGGTGTTAGTAACAGAACACATGTGTGATAGCTCTAATAAAGCTGTTCCTGGTTGCTAGTAACTGAACACATGTCTGATATGTATAATAAGGCTGTTTTTGGTACTATTCACAGAACACGTCTGATAGCTCTAATAAAGCTGTTCCTGGGTGCTAGTAACAGAACACATGTCTGACAGCTCTAATAAAGCAGTTCCTAGGTGCTAGTAACAGAACGCATGTCTGATAGCTCTAATAAAGGTGATTCTATGTGCTAGTAACAGAACACGTCTGATAGCTCTAATAAAGCTGTTCCTGGGTGCTAGACACAAAACAAATGTCTGATAAGTCTAATAAAGCCATTCCTGGGTGCTAATCAAAGAACACATGTATGATAGCTCTTATAAAGCTGTTCCTGGGTGCTAGTCACAGAACACATCTGATAGCTCTAATAATGCCAATCCTGGGTACAATTCACAGAACATATGTTTGATGGCTCTAATAAAGCCGTTCCTAGCTGCTAGTAAAAGAATACATGTCTGATAGCTCTAATAAATCTGTTTCTGGGTGCTAGTAACAGAACACATGTCTGATAGCTCTAATAAAGCCATTCCTGATTGCTAGTAACAGAACACATGTCTGATAGCTCTAATAAAACCATTCCTGGGTGCAAGTAACAAAACACACGTCTGATAGCTCTAATAAATGCATTTTTGGGTGCTGGTAACAGAACACATGTCTGATAGCTCTAATAAAGACGTTGCTGTGTGCGAGTAGCAGAACACTTGTCTGATGGCTCTAGTAAAGCTGTTCCTGGGTGTTTGCAACAGAACACATGTCAGATAGCTCATAAAAGTCATTCCTGGGGGCTAATAACAGAACACATGTCTGATAGCTCTAGTAAAGCCATTCCTGGGTGTTAGTTACAGAACGCATGTCTGATAGCTCTAATAAAGTTATTCCTGGGTGCTAGTAACAGAGCACATGTCCGATATCTCTAATAAAGCTATTTCTGGGTGCTATTCACAGAACAGATTTCTAATAGCTTGAATAAAGCCATTTCTGGGTGCTAGTAACAGAACACGTAGCTGATAGCTCTAATAAAGCCATTCCTGGGTGCTAGCAACAGAACTATGTCTGATAGCTCTAATAAATCCATTCCTGGATGCTAGTAAAAGAAAACATGTCTGATAGCTCCAATATAGCTGTTCATGTGTGCTAGTGACAGAATACATGTCTGATAGGTCTAATAAAGCTGTTCCTGGGTGCTAGTAACAGAACATATGTCTAATTGCTCTATTAAAAGTGTTTCTGAGTTCTAGTAATAGAACACATGTCTGATAGCTCTAATTAAGCCATTCATGGGTGCTAGTCACAGAACTCATGTCTGATCACTCTAATAAAGCCGTTCTTGGGAGCTAGTCACAGAGCACATGTGTGATAGCTCTAAGAAGCCGTTCCTGGGTGCTAGTAACAGAACACATGTCTGATAGCTCTAATAAAGCCATTTCTGGGTGCTAGTAACAGAACGATGTCTGATAGCTCTAATAAAGCTGTTCCTGGGTGATAGTAACTGAACACGTCTGATAGCTCTAATAAAGTTGTTCCTGGGTGCGAGTAGCAGAACTATGTCTGATAGCTCTAATAAAGCAGTTCCTCAGTGCTAGTAAAAGAACAAGTCTGATAGCTCTAATAAAGCTGTTTCTGGGTGCTAACAACAGAAAACATGTCTGATAGCTCTAATAAAGGCGTTCCTAGGTGCTAGCAATAGAATACATGTCGGATATCTCTAGTTAAGCTGTTCTTGGGAGCTAGTCACAGAACACATGTATGATAGCTCTAAGAAGCCATTCCTGGGTGCCAGTAACAGAACTATGTCTGAAAGCTCTAATAAAGCCATATCTGGGTGCTAGTAAAAGAACACATGTCTGATACCTCTAATAAAGCTGTTCTTGGGTGCTAGTAACAGAAAAAATGTCTGATAGCTCTAATAAAGCTGTTCCTGGGTGCTAGTAAAAAAACACACGTCTGATAGCTCTAATAAATCTGTTCCCGTATGCTAGTAACAGAACACATGTCTGATAGCTGTAATAAAGTCATTCCTGGATGCCAGTAACAGAACACATATCTGATAGCTCTAATAAAGCCGATACTGGGAGCTAGTAACAGAAAACATGTCTGATAGCTCTAGTAAAGCTGTTCCTGGGTGTTTGTAACAGAACACATGTCTGATAGCTCTAATAAAGCTGTTCCTGGGAGCTAGTAACATAGCACATGTCTGACTGCTCTAACAAAACTGTTCCTGGGTGCTAGTAACAGAACACATGTCTGATAGCTCTAATAAATGCATTTCTGGGTGCTAGTAACAGAACCTGATAGCTCTAATAAAGATGCTGCTGGGAGCGAATAACAGAACACATGTCTGATAGCTCTAAAAAAGCCATTCATGGGGGCTAGTAACATAACATATGTGTGATAACTCTAGTAAAGCTGTTCCTGGTAGTTAGTAACAGAACACATGTCTGATAGCTCTAATAAAGTCATTCCTGGGTGCTAGTAACAGAACACATATCTGATATCTCTAATAAAGCCATTCCTGTGTGCTATTCACAGAACACATCTAATAGCTCTAATAAAGCCATTTCTGGTTGCTAGTAACAAAACACATGTCTGATGGCTCTAATAAAGTCATTCCTTGGTGCGATTAACAGAACTATGTCTGATAGCTCTAATAAAGTCTTTCCTGTGTGCTAGTACAAGAAAACATGTCTAATAGCTCTAATAAAGCTGTTCCTGGGGGCTAGTAACAGAACACATTTGTTATAGGTCTAATAAAGCTGTTCCTGGGTGCTATTAACAGAACACATGTCTGACTGCTCTGATAAAGGCGTTTCTTGGTGCTAGTAACAGAACACATGTCTGATAGCTCTAATAAAGCCATTCCTGGGGGCTAGTCACAGAACTCAGGCATAATAGCTCTAATCAAGCCGTTCTTGGGTGCTAGTTACAGAACACATGTGTGATAGCTCTAATAAAGCCGTTCCTGTGTGCAAGTCACAGAACATATGTCTGACAGCTCTAATAAAGCTGTTCCTGGGTGCTAGTAAAAGAACACATCTGATAGCTCTAATAAAGCCATTCCTGGATGATAGTAACAGAACACATGTCTGATAGCTCTAATAAAGCCGTTCCTGGGTGTTAGTAAGAGAACATGTCTGATAGCGCTAATAGATCCATTCCTGGGTGCTAGTAAAAGAACACATGTCTGATAGTTCTGGTAAAACCATTCCTGGGTGTTAGTAACAGAACACGTCTGATAGCTCCAATAAAGCTGTTCCTGGATGCTATTCACAGAACACATGTTTGATAGCTCTAATAAAGCCATTCATGGGTGCTAGTAATAGAACATATGTCTGATAGCTCCAGTAAAGCCATTCATGGGTGTTAGTAACAGTACACATGTGTGATAGCTCTAATAAAGCCATTCCTGGGTACTAGTAACTGAACACATGTCTGATATTTCTAATAAAGCTGTTACTCAGTGCTATTCACAGAACACGTCTGATAGCTCTAAAAAAGCTGTTCCTGGGTGCTTGTAGCAGAACTATGTCTGATAGTTCTAATAAAGCTGTATCTGGGTGCTAGTAAAAAAACACATGTCTGATACCTCTAATAAAGCTGTTCTTGGGTGCTAGTAACAGAAAACATGTCTGAAAGCTCTAATAAAGCAGTTTCTGGGTGCTAGTCACAGAACACATGTATGATAGCTCTAATAAATCCATTCCTGAGTGCTAGTCACAGATGTCTAATAGCTCTAATAAAGCCATTCCTGGGTGCAAGTCTCAGACAATATGTCTGATAGCTCTAATAAAGCTGTTCCTGGGTGCTAGTAAAAGAACACATGTCTGATAGCTCTATTAAAGTCACTCCTGGGTGCTAGATACAGAACACAGGTCTGATAGATCTAATAAAGCCGTTCCTGGGTGCTAGTAACAGAACACATGTCTGATAGCTATAATAAAGCTGTTTCTGGGTGCTAGTAACAGAATATATGTCTGATAACTCTAACAAAGCTGTTCCTGGGTTCTTGTAACAGAACTATGTCTGATAGCTCTAATAAATCTGTTCCTGGGTTCTAGTAATAGAACACATATCTGATAGCTCTAATAAAGCCGTTCCTGGGTGATAGTAAGACAAGACATGTCTGATAGCTCTAATAAAGCTGTTCCAGGGTGTTATTAACAGAACACATGTCTTATAGGTCTAATGAAGCTGTTTCTGGGTGCTAGTCACAGAACAAATGTCTGATAGCTCTAATAAAGCCATTCCTGGGTGCTAGTGACAGAACACATGTCTGATAACTCTAATAAAGGCGTTTCTATGTGCTAGTAACAGAACACATGTCTGATAGCTCTTACAAAGCCGTTCCTGGTTGCTAGTAACAGAACACATGTCTAATAGTTCTAGTAAAGCCGTTCCTGGGTGTTAGTAACAGAACATGTCTGATAGCGCTAATAAAGCCATTCCTGGGTGCTAGTAAAAGAACACATGTCTGATAGTTCTAGTAAAGCCATTCCTGGGTGTTAGTAACAGAACACGTCTGATAGCTCCAATAAAGCCGTTCCTGGATGCTATTCACAGAACACATGTCGGATAGCTCTAATAAAGCCATTCATGGGTGCTAGTAACAGAACATATGTCTGATAGCTCCAGTAAAGCCGTTCATGGGTGTTAGTAACAGTACGCATGTGTGATAGCTCTAATAAAGCCATTTCTGGGTACTAGTAACTGAACACATGTCTGATATTTCTAATAAAGCTGTTCCTGGGTGCTATTCATAGAACACATGTCTGACAGCTCTAATAAAGCTGTTCCTGGGTGATAGTAGCAGAACTATGTCTGATAGTTCTAATAAAGCCATATCTGGGTGCTAGTAAAAGAACACATGTCTGATACCTCTAATAAAGCTGTTCTTGGTGCTAGTAACAGAAAACATGTCTGAAAGCTCTAATAAAGCAGTTTCTGGGTGCTAGTCATAGAACACATGTATGATAGCGCTAATAAATCCATTCCTGGGTGCTATTCACAGAACAGATTTCTAATAGCTTGAATAAAGCCATTTCTGGGTGCTAGTAACAGAACACATGGCTGATAGCTCTAATAAAGCCATTCCTGGGTGCTAGCAACAGAACTATGTCTGATAGCTCTAATAAATCTGTTCCTGGGTGCTAGTAAAAGAAAACATGTCTGATAGCTCCAATATAGCTGTTCATGGGTGCTAGTCACAGAATACATGTCTGATAGGTCTAATAAAGCTGTTCCTGGGTGCTAGTAACAGAACATATGTATAATTGCTCTATTAAAAGTGTTTCTGGGTTCTAGTAATAGAACACATGTCTGATAGCTCTAATGAAGCCGTTCATGGGTGCTAGTCACAGAACTCATGTCTGATCGCTCTAATAAAGCCGTTCTTGGGAGCTAGTCACAGAACACATGTGTGATAGCTCTAAGAAGCCGTTCCTGGGTGCTAGTAACAGAACACATGTCTGATAGCTTTAATAAAGCCATTTCTGGGTGCTAGTAACAGAACGATGTCTGATAGCTCTAATAAAGCTGTTCCTGGGTGATAGTAACTGAACACGTCTGATAGCTCTAATAAAGTTGTTCCTGGGTGCGAGTAGCAGAACTATGATAGCTCTAATAAAGCAGTTCCTCGGTGCTAGTAAAAGAACAAGTCTGATAGCTCTAATAAAGCCGTTTCTGGGTGCTAACAACAGAAAACATGTCTGATAGCTCTAATAAAGGCGTTCCTAGGTGCTAGCAATAGAATACATGTCGGATATCTCTAGTTAAGCTGTTCTTGGGAGCTAGTCACAGAACACATGTATGATAGCTCTAAGAAGCCATTCCTGGGTGCCAGTAACAGAACTATGTCTGAAAGCTCTAATAAAGCCGTATCTGGGTGCTAGTAAAAGAACACATGTCTGATACCTCTAATAAAGCTGTTCTTGGGTGCAAGTAACAGAAAACATGTCTGATAGCTCTAATAAAGCTGTTCCTGGGTGCTAGTAAAAAAACACACATCTGATAGCTCTAATAAATCTGTTCCCGTATGCTAGTAACAGAACACATGTCTGATAGCTCTAATAAAGCCGTTACTGGGAGCTAGTAACAGAAAACATGTCTGATAGCTCTAGTAAAGCTGTTCCTGGGGGTTTGTAACAGAACACATGTCTGATAGCTCTAATAAAGCTGTTCCTGGGAGCTAGTAACATAGCACATGTCTGACTGCTCTAACAAAACTGTTCCTGGGTGCTAGTAACAGAACACATGTCTGATAGCTCTAATAAATGCATTTCTGGGTGCTAGTAACAGAACCTGATAGCTCTAATAAAGATGCTGCTTGATGCGAGTAACAGAACACATGTCTGATAGCTCTAGTAAAGCTGTTCCTGGGTGCTTGCAACAGAACACATGTCTGATAGCTCTAAAAAAGCCATTCATGGGGGCTAGTAACATAACATATGTGTGATAGCTCTAGTAAAGCTGTTCCTGGTAGTTAGTAACAGAACACATGTCTGATAGCTCTAATAAAGTCATTCCTGGGTGCTAGTAACAGAACACATGTCTGATATCTCTAATAAAGCCATTCCTGTGTGCTATTCACAGAACACGTCTAATAGCTCTAATAAAGCCATTTCTGGTGGCTAGTAACAAAACACATGTCTGATGGCTCTAATAAAGTCATTCCTTGGTGCTATTAACAGAACTATGTCTGATAGCTCTAATAAAGTCTTTCCTGTGTGCTAGTACAAGAAAACATGTCTAATAGCTCTAATAAAGCTGTTCCTGGGGGCTAGTAACAGAACTCAGGCATAATAGCTCTAATCAAGCCGTTCTTGGGTGCTAGTTACAGAACACATGTGTGATAGCTCTAATAAAGCCGTTCCTGTGTGCAAGTCACAGAACATATGTCTGACAGCTCTAATAAAGCTGTTCCTGGGTGCTATTAACAGAACACATGTCTGACTGCTCTGATAAAGGTGTTTCTGGGTGCTAGTAACAGAACACATGTCTGATAGCTCTAATAAAGCCATTCCTGGGGGCTAGTCACAGAACTCAGGCATAATAGCTCTAATCAAGCCGTTCTTGGGTGCTAGTTACAGAACACATGTGTGATAGCTCTAATAAAGCCGTTCCTGTGTGCAAGTCACAGAACATATGTCTGACAGCTCTAATAAAGCTGTTCTTGGGTGCTAGTAAAAGAACACATCTGATAGCTCTAATAAAGCCATTCCTGGATGATAGTAACAGAACACATGTCTGATAGCTCTAATAAAGCCGTTCCTGGGTGTTAGTAACAGAACATGTCTGATAGCGCTAATAAAGCCATTCCTGGGTGCTAGTAAAAGAACACATGTCTGACAGTTCTGGTAAAACCATTCCTGGGTGTTAGTAACAGAACACGTCTGATAGCTCCAATAAAGCCGTTCCTGGATGCTATTCACAGAACACATGTCTGATAGCTCTAATAAAGCCATTCATGGGTGCTAGTAACAGAACATATGTCTGATAGCTCCAGTAAAGCCATTCATGGGTGTTAGTAACAGTACATATGTGTGATAACTCTAATAAAGCCATTCCTGGGTACTAGTAACTGAACACATGTCTGATATTTCTATAAAAGCTGTTACTCGGTGCTATTCACAGAACACATGTCTGATAGCTTTAAAAAAGCTGTTCCTGGGTGCTAGTAGCAGAACTATGTCTGATAGTTCTAATAAAGCTGTATCTGGGTGCTAGTAAAAGAACACATGTCTGATACCTCTAATAAAGCTGTTCTTGGGAGCTAGTAACAGAAAACATATCTAAAAGCTCTAATAAAGCAGTTTCTGGGTGCTAGTCACAGAACACATGTATGATAGCTCTAATAAATCCATTCCTGAGTGCTATTCACAGAACAGATTTCTAGTAGCTTGAATAAAGCCATTTCTGGGTGCTAGTAACAGAACACATGGCTGATAGTTCTAATAAAGCCATTCCTGGGTGCTAGCAACAGAACTATGTCTGATAGCTCTAATAAATCTTTTCCTGGGTGCTAGTAAAAGAAAACATGTCTGATAGCTCCAATATAGCTGTTCATGGGTGCTAGTCACAGAATACATGTCTGATAGGTCTAATAAAGCTGTTCCTGGGTGCTAGTAACAGAACATATGTCTAATTGCTCTATTAAAAGTGTTTCTGGGTTCTAGTAATAGAACACATGTCTGATAGCTCTAATTAAGCCGTTCATGGGTGCTAGTCACAGAACTCATGTCTGATCGCTCTAATAAAGCCATTCTTGGGAGCTAGTCACAGAACACGTGTGATAGCTCTAAGAAGCCGTTCCTGGGTGCTAGTAACAGAACACATGTCTGATAGCTCTAATAAAGCCATTTCTGGGTGCTAGTAACAGAACGATGTCTGATAGCTCTAATAAAGCTGTTCCTGGGTGATAGTAACTGAACACGTCTGATAGCTCTAATAAAGTTGTTCCTGGGTGCGAGTAGCAGAACTATGTCTGATAGCTCTAATAAAGCAGTTCCTCGGTGCTAGTAAAAGAACAAGTCTGATAGCTCTAATAAAGCTGTTTCTGGGTGCTAACAACAGAAAACATGTCTGATAGCTCTAATAAAGGCGTTCCTAGGTGCTAGCAATAGAATACATGTTGGATATCTCTAGTTAAGCTATTCTTGGGAGCTAGTCACAGAACACATGTATGATATCTCTAAGAAGCCATTCCTGGGTGCCACTAACAGAACTATGTCTGAAAGCTCTAATAAAGCCGTATCTGGGTGCTAGTAAAAGAACACATGTCTGATACCTCTAATAAAGTTGTTCTTGGGTGCTAGTAACAGAAAACATGTCTGATAGCGCTAATAAAGCTGTTCCTGGGTGCTAGTAAAAAAAACACATGTCTGATAGCTCTAATAAATCTGTTCCCGTATGCTAGTAACAGAACACATGTCTGATAGCTGTAATAAAGTCATTCCTGGATGCCAGTAACAGAACACATATCTGATAGCTCTAATAAAGCCACTACTGGGAGCTAGTAACAGAAAACATGTCTGATAGCTCTAGTAAAGCTGTTCCTGGGTGTTTGTAACAGAACACATGTCTGATAGCTCTAATAAAGGTGTTCCTGAGAGCTAGTAACATAGCACATGTCTGACTGCTCTAACAAAACTGTTCCTGGGTGCTAGTAACAGAACACATGTCTGATAGCTCTAGTAAAGCTGTTCCTGGTAGTTAGCAACAGAACACATGTCTGATAGCTCTAATAAAGTCATTCATGGGGGCTAGTAACAGAACACATGTCTGATATCTCTAATAAAGCCATTCCTGTGTGCTATTCACAGAACATGTCTAATAGCTCTAATAAAGCCATTTCTGGTTGCTAGTAACAAAACACATGTCTGATGGCTCTAATAAAGTCATTCCTTGGTTCTATTAACAGTACTATGTCTGATAGCTCTAATAAAGTCTTTCCTGTGTGCTAGTACAAGAAAACATGTCTAATAGCTCTAATAAAGCTGTTCCTGGGGGCTAGTAACAGAACACATGTGTTATAGGTCTAATAAAGCCGTTCCTGGGTGCTATTAACAGAACACATGTCTGACTGCTCTGATAAAGGCGTTTCTGGGTGCTAGTAACAGAACACATGTCTGATAGCTCTAATAAAGCCATTCCTGGGGGCTAGTCACAGAACTCAGGCATAATAGCTCTAATCAAGCCGTTCTTGGGTGCTAGTTACAGAACACATGTGTGATAGCTTAATAAAGCCGTTCTTGTGTGCAAGTCACAGAACATATGTCTGACAGCTCTAATAAAGCTGTTCCTGGGTGCAAGTAAAAGAACACATCTGATAGCTCTAATAAAGCCATTCCTGGATGATAGTAACAGAACACATGTCTGATAGCTCTAATAAAGCCGTTCCTGGGTGTTAGTAACAGAACATGTCTGATAGCGCTAATAAAGCCATTCCTGGGTGCTAGTAAAAGAACACATGTCTGATAGTTCTGGTAAAACCATTCCTGGGTGTTAGTAACAGAACACGTCTGATAGCTCCAGTAAAGCCGTTCATGGGTGTTAGTAACAGTACACATGTGTGATAGCTCTAATAAAGCCATTCCTGGGTACTAGTAACTGAACACATGTCTGATATTTCTAATAAAGCTGTTACTTGGTGCTATTCACAGAACACATGTCTGATAGCTCTAAAAAAGCTGTTCCTGGGTGCTAGTAGCAGAACTATGTCTGATAGTTCTAATAAAGCTGTATCTGGGTGCTAGTAAAATAACACATGTCTGATACCTCTAATAAAGCTGTTCTTGGGAGCTAGTAACAGAAAACATGTCTGAAAGCTCTAATAAAGCAGTTTCTGGGTGCTAGTCACAGAACACATGTATGATAGCTCTAATAAATCCATTCCTGAGTGCTAGTCACAGATGTCTAATAGCTCTAAAAAAGCCGTTCCTTGGTGCAAGTCTCAGACAATATGTCTGATAGCTCTAATAAAGCTGTTCCTGGGTGCTAGTAAAAGAACACATGTCTGATAGCTCTATTAAAGTCACTCCTGGGTGCTAGTAACAGAACACAGGTCTGATAGATCTAATAAAGCCGTTCCTGGGTGCTAGTAACAGTGCACTTGTCTGATAGCTATAATAAAGCTGTTTCTTTGTGCTAGTAACAGAATATATGTCTTATAACTCTAACAAAGCTGTTCCTGGGTTCTTGTAACAGAACTATGTCTGATAGCTCTAATAAATCTGTTCCTGGGTTCTAGTAATAGAACACATATCTGATATCTCTAATAAAGCCGTTCCTGGGTGATAGTAAGACAAGACATGTCTGATAGCTCTAATAAAGCTGTTCCAGGGTGTTATTAACAGAACACATGTCTTATAGGTCTAATGAAGCTGTTTCTGGGTGCTAGTCACAGAACAAATGTCTGATAGCTCAAATAAAGCCATTCCTGGGTGCTAGTGACAGAACACATGTCTGATAACTCTAATAAAGGTGTTTCTATGTGCTAGTAACAGAACACATGTCTGATAGCTCTTACAAAGCCGTTCCTGGTTGCTAGTAACATAACACATGTCTAATAGTTCTAGTAAAGCCGTTCCTGGGTGTTAGTAACAGAACATGTCTGATAGCGCTAATAAAGCCATTCCTGGGTGCTAGTAAAAGAACACATGTCTGATAGTTCTAGTAAAGCCATTCCTGGGTGTTAGTAACAGAACACATCTGATAGCTCCAATAAAGCCGATCCTGGATGCTATTCACAGAACACATGTCGGATAGCTCTAATAAAGCCATTCATGGGTGCTAGTAACAGAACATATGTCTGATAGCTCCAGTAAAGCCGTTCATGGGTGTTAGTAACAGTACGCATGTGTGATAGCTCTAATAAAGCCATTTCTGGGTACTAGTAACTGAACACATGTCTGATATTTCTAATAAAGCTGTTCCTGGGTGCTATTCACAGAACACATGTCTGTCAGCTCTAATAAAGCTGTTCCTGGGTGATAGTAGCAGAACTATGTCTGATAGTTCTAATAAAGCCATATCTGGGTGCTAGTAAAAGAACACATGTCTGATACCTCTAATAAAGCTGTTCTTGGTGCTAGTAACAGAAAACATGTCTGAAAGCTCTAATAAAGCAGTTTCTGGGTGCTAGTCACAGAACACATGTATGATAGCTCTAATAAATCCATTCCTGGGTGCTAGTCACAGATGTATAATAGCTCTAATAAAGCCGTTCCTGGGTGCAAGTCACAGACAATATGTCTAATAGCTCTAATAAAGCTGTTCCTGAGTGCTAGTAAAAGAGTGAGCTGCCTGTCGGGTGCTAGGATCCGACACATAACGCAAGCACTCAGGTCACTCCAAAGCAAATTCAAATATGACTCAGTCATTGTACATGCTGGTGTGAATGACCTGAGACGTACCTCCCTGGACTACATGAAAAGAGACATAAAGGAGCTCTCTGATCATGTAGCCCAGGCTGGTATGACCCTGACCTTGAGCAGCATCTTACCCTCACCTAGAATGATGCCACAGTACAAAGACAAAATGATCGATTTTAACAATTGGCTAAAATTTTGGTGTCATTCAAAGGGGATCCAGTGTCTGTCAGCCTGGGATGACATGCTCGACAAGCCACGTTGCTTCGCTAGGGACGGCTTGCACCTGTCACCACTGGGCTTTTGGATATTGGCAAAGGCTCTTGCCACCCCCATAGTGCCTTTTTTAGGCAAGGCTCAAAAGTCAAACCCACCCCCATAGACAGCACAAGGAACAAGAAACTAAAGGTAACGCTGCTAAACGCCAAAAGTCTTAAACTCAAGATGCACACACTCGAAGCTCTCCTCAGTATGGAGAACATCAATATCTGTACAGTGACAGAAACCTGGTTCAAGGCTCCAGAGAGCACCCCAGCACTACCAGGCTATACCTCATATCAAGCTTTTCGGCCCCAAAACCCGGATCGAACCACAAAAGGAGGGGGAGTTTCCATATTTATCAAGGATATCCACACCTCCAGGTTAGTGGCATTGCACGAAGTATCGGAGACCATCCATGTGCAACTAACAGTGGGCAAGACTGCTTTTCAGTTTATAGCATCTTACAGACCACCCTCTCAAAGTCAGGAATCCCATTCGGCTTTCCTGAAAACATTGGAGAACATGAAGATCTCTCCAAACACCATTATATTGGGTGACTTCAACTACCCAAACATTGACTGGGAGCACTACTCAAGCCCCAGCACCTTAGCCCAAAGATTCCTGGAAATTATAAACTCAAATGCTATGGAACAACTAGTCACCACTCCCACAAGAGGGGACAACATACTAGACCTGATCATTACCAACATGGGGACTCTATGCTCCACACCAGAAGTATATCCCTCATTGGTAAGATCAGACCATAAATTAATTTCACTGGATGTCCACATCCCGACCCCATCCCCAGCCCAGAAAACCACAGTGAAAAACTTCTCAAAAGCGAACTTCTCACTTCTCAAAACTGAAGTGGAATCCTTCAAGGCCCCAGTGCCAGTGGAAACTACAGCCCAAACTGCAGAATCCTATATAAATGCATTCTACGGACATCTCCAGGAATGCATGGATCATGCTATCCCAAACAAAACCAAGACCCAATCATCCAAAGGCAGGCGTCCAGTCTGGTGGACCCCTGCCATAAATAAACTGTACAACAGAAGGAGGAAGCTACTACATGATAGAGCAAAATCCCTAATAGGGAAGGCATCTCTGATCAGTACTAGCAAAAAATTATGATCCCTCATAAAATCCTCCAAGGCCAGCTTCGAGAGAAAAATTGCACAGGACACCAAAGACAATCATAAGGCTTTTTGCAGTTATGTTAGAAACCTGGGATGCAACTCCCAGACTTGTTCTGAGTTGATTCTAAATGACAAAAAATACACTGAACCCACAGACATCGTCAATATCCTGGCAGACAGGTTCAGTGCAAACGTCTCCACCCCCTCCCCCTCAAAAGAGCAAGTATCTATCCTGGCAGAGGGCTGCCTCCCAAACATCTCAGATGCTCAGGTGAAGGCTGCCCTCTCCAAAGCAAAAAACACTGCTTCCATGGGACCAGATGGTGTCCCAGGTTGCATCCTACATGAACTACAAGAGGAAATAATCCCTCAAATAAAACAGCTATACACTCTCAGCCTCACTACAGGATATGTGCCCACAGAATGGCGTACATCAACAGTGGTCCACTCCACAAAGGTGGAGCCTCTACGGACCCTGAAAACTATCGCCCCATAAGCCTGACTAGCTTAGTCTGCAAGGCTATGGAGAGGATCATCCTGGAGCTCATAAACAAAGACATTGGGGACCTACAGACACTAGATCCTACCCAGTTCGGCTTTGTCAAGGGCAGATCCTGCCTTTTGAACCTGGTTGACTTCTTTGAAACAGTCACCAAAGCCATAGATGAAGGGAAGGTAGTCCACACAGCCTATCTGGACCTTGCAAAGGCATTTGACACAATACCCCACTCGGGCATCATAGATAAGCTATCCAGCTTAAATATAAACCCCTATGTCACAAGATGGGTCGCAAACTGGCTCAAAGACAGAACCCACAGAGTGAGAGTTGCTGGAGCCATGTCAGACTCGAAACCGGTCACAAGTGGCATCCCACAGGATTCTGTCCTGGGACCACTCTTGTTCGGTATATACTTTTCCGAGGTACAGGCAAACATGGGAGGACTATGGCTCACCAAGTTCGCAGACGACTGCAAACTGGGTGCCATAATCAACTCTTCAGCTGACACAAACATCCTTCAAAAAGGTCTCACGGAGACAGATAACTGGTGCCAGCACCATGGTTTAAAGTTAAATGCCAAAAAATGTATAGTCATACCCTTTGGTAAAAACAATGTGCCCACAAATTACCACATAGGCGGAAACCCATTAAGTACAGAGAAAGTTATTAGGGACCTGGGGACCCAAGTTGATAGCAATCTCTCCTTTGAAAACCATATTGCCAAAGTGGTTAGAAAGACCTTCTACATAGCCTACCTCATCACGAAGGGTTTCACATCTAGATCAAGAGAGGTAATTGTGCCCCTTTATTCATCCCTCATCAGGCCCATCATAGAATACAATGCCCTTTTGGGATGTACATTACCCGACACCTGCAGCAATTAGAAAGACCCCAAAAGTATCTCACCAAGAGGATCAAGGGTCTCAAACAGATGCCATATGCTGCTCGGTTAAAAACTCCAGCTCTACTCAGTTGCATACCGCCTACTGAGGCGATCTATGCCTGACATACAAAGCTATGTCAAATCCAGAATTAATGGACATGCTCCACCTCAGTAAATCTAAATCCCTTAGAGCCACATGCTCGAGGGACTTGAACCTCAGCACAGAAATAAATAGAACTTGCTGGAGGGACAGGTTCATAACCCAGAGGCTCCCTTCGCTCTGGAATAGAATTCCAGTTCATGTGAGGCAGAGCACCTCACTGAATCTCTTCCAAGAAGAATCTCGATAAGTGGATGGGGGATCGTAGGTTTGTCCCAGGAATTACTCCCGTGTCACTATTAGACAGAGGCACAGTAAACTAAACCTTAAAAAGGGCACAGTATACTCAAATCAAGGGGTGGCGTAAGCCATACAGAATCGGGCTAGGCTTATAATTGCCCCAGGGCAGATAGCCTAGTATGAACCTATGAACCTACGAACCTATGAACACATGTCTGATAGCTCTATTAAAGTCACTCCTTGGTGCTAGTAACAGAACACAGGTCTGATAGATCTAATAAAGCCGTTCCTGGGTGCTAGTAACATAGCACATGTCTGATAGCTCTAATAAAACTGTTCCTGGGTGCATGTAACAGAACACATGTCTGTTAGCTCTAATAAAGGCATTTCTGGGTGCTAGTAAAAGAACACATGTCTGATAGCTCGAATAAAGATGCTGCTCAGTGCGAGTAACAGAACACATGTCTGATAGCTCTAGTAAAGCTGTTCCTGGGTGTTTGCAACAGAATACATGTCTGATACCTCTAAAAAAGCCGTTCCTGGGAGCTAGCAACAGAACACATGTCTAATAACTCTAGTAAAGCTGTTCCTGGGTGTTAATAACAGAACACATGTCTGATAGCTCTAATAAAGTCATTCCTGGGTGCTAGTAACAGAACACGTGTCTGATATCTCTAATAAAGCCATTCCTGTGTGCTATTCACAGAACACATGTCTAATAGTTCTAGTAAAGCTGTTCCTGGGTGTTTGCAACAGAACACATGTCTGATAGCTCTAAAAAAGCCGTTCATGGGGGCTAGTAACAGAACACATATCTGATATCTCTAATAAAGCCATTTCTGGGTGCTAGTAACAGAACACATGTCTGATGGCTCTAATAAAGCCATTCTTGGTGCTAGTAACAGAACTATGTCTGATAGCTCTAATTAAGCCTTTCCTGTGTGCTAGTAAAAGAAAACATGTCTGATAGCTCTAATAACGCTGTTCCTGGGTGCTAGCAACAGAACACATGTCTGACAGTTCTAATAAAGGCGTTTCTGGGTGCTAGTAACAGAACACATGTCTGATAGCTCTAATAAAGCTGTTCCTGGGTGCTAGTCACAGAACCCATGTATGATGGCTCTAATCAAGCTGTTCTTGGGTGCTAGTTACAGAACACATGTGTGATAGTTCTAATAAAGCCTTCCTGGGTGCTAGTCACAGAACACATGTCTGATATCTCTAATAAAGCCATTTCTGGGTGCTAGTAACAGAACACATGTCTGATGGCTCTAATAAAGCCATTCTTGGTGCTAGTAACAGAACTATGTCTGATAGCTCTAATTAAGCCTTTCCTGTGTGCTAGTAAAAGAAAATGTGTCTGATAGCTCTAATAAAGCTGTTCCTGGGTGCTAGCAACAGAACACATGTCTGGCAGTTCTAATAAAGGCGTTTCTGGGTGCTAGTAACAGAACACATGTCTGATAGCTCTAATAAAGCTGTTCCTGGGTGCTAGTCACAGAACACATGTATGATAGCTCTAATCAAGCCATTCTTGGGTGCTAGTTACAGAACACATGTGTGATAGCTCTAATAAAGCCTTCCTGGGTGCTAGTCACAGAACATATGTCAGACAGCTCTAATAAAGCTGTTCCTGGGTGCTAGTAAAATAACATGTCTGATAGCTGTAATAAAGCCATTCCTGGATGATAGTAACAGAACACATGTCTGATAGCTCTAATAAGGCTGCTCCTGGGTGCTAGTAATGGAGCACATGTCTGATAGCTCTAATACAGCCGTTCCTGGGTGCTAGTAACAGAACACGTCTGATAGCTATAATAAAGCTGTTTCTGGGTGCTAGTAACAGAACTATGTCTGATAGCTCTAATAAAGCTGTTCCTGGGTGCTAGTAAAAGAACACATGTCTGACAGATCTAAAAAAATTCATTCCTGGGTGCTAGTAACAGAACACATATCTGATATCTCTAATAAAGCCATTCCTGGGTGATTGTAAGACAACACGTCTCATAGCTCTAATAAAGCTGTTCCTGGGTGTTAGTAACTGAACACATGTCTGATAGGTCTAATGAAGCTGTTCTTGGGTGCTAGTAACAGAACACATGTCTGATACCTTTAATAAAGCCATTCCTGGGTGCTAACCACACCAGATTCTCTCTCTTAATGTTTGAGCATCCTGAGCATCCGCTATTGCAAGTCATATTTCTGAGATGGAAATTTTCAGTCTACAGTAGCAAAGTACAACTGCATCCTTTTCTACAAAGATAGTGTTAAACTCATCTGTCTTGTTGCATTGTTATCTTCAGTCTGAGTGAATGGTTATCAAGATATCTAAATAAGAAATGCGTTATTTGCTCTACATCAGATGAATAAACAGCCCTATAGTTTTACGACTTGAAAAAGCCATAGACTCATGCAATCCCACCCTGATGGAAAGTTTTTCATCCAAAATATCATTTCAATTAAAAATATACCATCCAGCCTGCACCAGTGATGTAGAGGATGGTCATGTCTGTCTTGAGGGAAGGAAGTATGTGCACACTTAGAGGCTCCCTTGTTAAATTTGATTTTCTTGGTAAGGTACTGGGGAAACAACTAAAGGGTGCTTTCTGAGAGGGGCCATGCACAACCTGCTGAAATCCTCCAGTTACAGATGTGACGTGCTCCATTCTGACATCTACTGCATGCCACACTCCAAGTATTACTAGACAAGCACAGTAATAGGTGAAACACTCCCTCAGCAGCAATATGACCCTGCTCTGTGATGTTGCGATCTCTTCATTGACCCCAAACATTGCTTGAGCAATTATAGGGTCAAACTTTCCCATAGCTCGCGTATATACCAACAAGTAATACTTCCATTTACTCATTGCTGAAAGAAAGTGTTCTGAGTGAAATCAGAAGATAATTGCATTTGGCTTCTGTTATAGTAAATATGTTTCTGGATTATGAGAGTACTGACAATGTATATATTTTTTTCTTTTTTCTTTTCAAATTAAATGATCCAGACTGCACCCAAATATGTGTGCTATTGGGGTAAAATCTTCTTGGCAAAGATAATAGTGAACAAAGGACAGGAATGAAATGGAATGAATTAAAAGTAAACTTTTGTTACTTACTTAAGTTCAAACACTGCTGTGTTCTGTCTATTAAACTGCATTAATTTTATAATAATAACACAATACATTAGACTCTACAACATTGGTTAAACATGCCATATTAGGTTTGAATAGAGTGACAAACCTTCACTTTTATAGTTTGAAAATACCAACAGATATCCAAAACTACTTGTTCTTTTCTGAAAGTTTAAATCCGTTTTCAAACTAACAGATTGTGTTGATTCATTGAGGCCACAATTACAGGAAGTCATGTTATAATGACAAGGATTAAAGTCTGAGTCAATGTAAACTTGTCTGATGTCAATGTAAACTGCCTTTACTTTGACAAGTCTTCAGTCTGAAATAATAAAAGTGGGACTTATCTACTGCATTAATCTGTATTTACTGCTGTCAGAGGTTGAAACTAAGCCTCTTCTTAATGTGTTATAATGAAGCCATACACTGGTATTGCCACTTTCACAAAATAAAGCCTTTAAAAAAAACTGATGTTTTTTGCTTTCTGACATCTATGTCTGACCCAGCAACCCCCCCCCCCCCACACACACACACACATACTCACATGTACTTGCACACATGCATATGTATACCTCATCACTTCAACTTTGATTGAGACACTTGTTTTCTTAATCACGATCATGCCTTGTCACTAACTTTGGTACTGTAAGCTGACTTTCGTAAAAGATATTCCATAGCCATCCACACACACATATTCCAAGAGCAGGAGTTTGTGTGTGCTTCATCCATGTTTCAGCACTCATGAACATCTTAAACAGCTGAGACATCACTGTTATTTCCTTACAGAACTTGGCTCTGCAGTTCAGTTCTCAGCTGAGGTGCCTTTTCTATGGATTGTGCATGTCCTATTTGTGTCTGAGTGGGTTTTTACATGGTGTGTAGGTTTCCTTCCAAATCCCTAAGACTTTGTAGGTTAACTGGCATACTCAAATTGTGCCTATATGTTTGTGATATGTGAAACTGAGTGACTGTGTGATTACTTCCTCTCCCTTGTATTTATACTCAGTGAGTGCAAAGATAGTTAAAACTCTCCAATTGCAGAAATTGATTAAGCACTTCCCATACACCAGTTTACTTAAACAAAGATATTTTTCTTCAGTGGTTTATTGAGTTGCTACCTTGCATTAAAACAGTATTGTGTAGATTTATTGTGTTTTTTTTCTGTTTTATCGCTCGCCACCCCCTTTTTCTCTTTTATTTATTTTTTTGCCTATGTGTTTCTTTCTCCCATCTTGTTTTTCTTCTCTCCTACTTTATTTTTATTTTATACAGGTTCAAACCCTCTGGCAGGTGCCTCCCAGACTAGGGAGAGATAACTCTCTGCCAGTCCAGGGAAGTCCTCACTGGGTTGGAGTGGAGACACAGGTCGTACAGACATTCCTGCATGTGGCAGCCTTGTAAACCTCTCTGAATGGGTGTCTCCGAGTTTGGTTGAGGACATACTAGTAGATGTTGTGGACAGGAGAATTCAGCAAGTAAAAGCCTCTCTTCAGAGTGTGCCAACCACTGAGTCAACACATGCCCTACTCCCTCAACATCGGGGTCCTCCACTAAACGTTATCTGGCAGTGGACATTTTTGAGCTTCTGTGGACTGGATACATAGTCACCCTCTTCCATATTTCCCAGTTACACTAACCTATTGCAAAAAAAAAAAAAAGAAAAAACTTATGAAAAATAGGGGTGTTTGTTCCCCAGTAAAGCATAGTGCCCATACTGTCCCACTTCTTCCCATATATACCCTCTTGATGTCTACCTTGTGTGTTCACCTCTTTGTTATATCTCCACTTTTTTCATTCTGTCCTGTCATCCCTTTTT
Source organism: Protopterus annectens (assembly GCF_019279795.1). Classification (NCBI taxonomy): domain Eukaryota; kingdom Metazoa; phylum Chordata; order Ceratodontiformes; family Protopteridae; genus Protopterus; species Protopterus annectens. The sequence continues at coordinate 431,501,326 of NC_056742.1, read as the reverse complement.
TATTGAAACCATGAAGGTATCCATAAAAGAATACCTCTCTATGAAAACTTATAATCCCTTAGATTTTTAAAAAAGACCTTCTTAGCTGCTGTGCAGTCCATAGTTTTTCTGTAATTCTTTCAATGTGACTTCACTCAGCCAAACTTGCCTGTGATATGCCAAGGCACAGACCACATACAATTCCATGAAATACTTTGCATGTATGAAAAGGCAAACTTTGTACAACTTATACATTTATGAAAAGTGGGCATGATTTTAGAAGTTTCTTTGCTTTTCCCTATTCAGTACAACCATGCTATGCTGACCTTATTTAAATATCCGTGTAATGCTGCTGTCTACAAATGCCTATTATACACTTGAGCAGGACACGACTATGAATACCAGCCTTTAAACTGAATGTTCAATACATGAACTTTTATGACAACTGCAGCTGAATCGTTGCACTACAAAATGCCACCATCTTATTATTGACATCCAAAAGGAAGAAAAAAAAATGTCAAAATTTCAAAAATGGTGAAAAACTCATTTTTACTTGTTTTAGTGCATGGAACAATCCTCTGCACCCCGATATGTGAGGAAGCCCCCAAACCCCTTAAAGTTATATATACCAATTTCATGGTTGCACTGACTCAAATAAGAGGGTAACCTCCCCAAATAAGTGAATCTCTGCCAGTGCGCACTTAGAAACTCACTGGCACTGATTTCCTATGGAAAACAATATTCAGCTTTATTCCATTCATTTTTTTTTCTTAGTGCTACAGTTACTTAAGCAATTTCACTTCTAGAATGTGTAGGGTAGTTCAAATGAATGATTCAGTAAATCCATGGTTAAATAATGCAATTTTAATTGTGTTGTAGAACTAAAAAGAAACATCTGGAAGTGACTTAATAACTGGTATAACTGTGATAGGTTGTTAGTTTGTTTAAATTAAAGTATGATGTGAACGTAGGGTGATATGAAAAAGTCTAAAGTGTATAGGTAAAAGCTGTCCACACTTCTAAACTTATTTATACCAACTCCATGGAATCACTGTGGATCACCCACTCAAAGAAGGGAGAAATCTCCCAAAATAAGTTAATCACTGCTGGTGTACACTTAGAAATGACACTGGCAACAATTTCCTATGGAAACCAGTGATCAAGCATTGTATCCTTCAGTTTATATAAATATAGATATATATAGATATAGATAGATATTGTACATTCACAGAAGAATGGTTAGTCTGGAGTTTTCATATAAAGTTTAGTTAAGCAAATTTATTAAGCCATATGTCTGGATTATTAACCTGAATGATGGAGGAGGTACTGAATAAGGGGTTTCAAAAACAGAGGTGTGAGGGACACCACAGTTGACATTTTTAGATATTGAACTGACTCCATCTTCTTTATCTAGGTGTGGCACATTTAAAGTCAGTTTGCTATCCATCTTCATAATGTAAGGATTTATACTTAAGTCATTAATGTTTATGACAACACTAACATGGAGAATTGCATCAAAGATTTAGTGTTATGATGTGTACTCATAAGTCATAGCACAAAAAAGAATTTACTTATACAAATTATTTGACCTATGATTTAAAAAAAGAATGAGAATGTAGTCATCATCCAGATCTGGTGGAACATGAGCATTGCACACATTTAGCCTTTTCGTTTCCCTACACTAACTGCATTCCATTGATATCATCACTACACAGCATGTCACTAACAGTAAATACGCCATGAAATCCCAAAGGATTCCATCTCTTATAATATGTGTCAAAAGTATATATATCATTTTATTTTTAGGTTCATGGGTTCACAGCTTAGTACTAGGCTAACTCTCATTGTGGGCAATTTAAGCCTAGCCAAATTATCCCATCTGAGAAACAAACCCTGCAACTTTTATCTGTAAGGTAAACCCATTTTTAATGTGGTATATCTTAGCTGTTAGTCATTGCCTGGGGTGTATTTTCTGTGTTGTACCTCCATTACAAACTGCATTTCTGTGAATTTTTGCAGAGGTGATATAGCAGACAGCTGAATTCTCCTGACTGTGAGCCAGAGTTGAAATCTTTCTGATATTCCAAACTGATAAGTACACTTTTTGCAACTCAGTTTGCACTGTGCTATATATTTGCTTTATTATTTATATTTGCTGTACTGTTTCTGTTCTTTGCTGCTGTTGTCTGCACTGCCCCCCCCCGCCCAAGTGTTCTTCCAGTCATAAACTTGGTGGCTTTGTATTTGCCCGCCCCTGCTGAAAATCTGATCTTGGTCACTGCCCCCAGTCCAATCTCATTTGATCACTCAACATAGTGCAGTGAGAATATTTGGGCAGGACTACCCCCTTGCTTCTTTTACTTTGAACACTTCTGTTTCCTCCCTCTCCACTTAAAAAAAAAAATATATATATATATATATATATATTTTATATATATATATATATATATATATATATGTATATATATATATATATATATATTGTATTCAGCTGCTTTCACTGTAATTGTGTTCTTCATACTTTATTAAGTTATTTTTGCTGTGTGCTTTTAAGTGTTTGAGTGGTTTTATTATGCAGCATTTAATACTGTTTGTTAGTAGCCTAATTAAATTTATCTGCTATTCTAAGTATTTTAAGCTTTGGTCTTAGCACTTGTGCTTCAGGAAAGTTACTTTACTTTTAAAAAGGTTCTTGTGGTCTACATTCATGTGGACAAACACTTAACAAAATCTTCTCTCCATAAAGTCCTGCATACCATTGCTAGCCTCTCCTTGTGTTCTGACTGTGTGCTTCTCAAACAATCTGAAAATATAGAGCTGATAAGTATTTTTTGGCACTTTTTAACTGTTCATAGTTCTGCACTGTCTTAATTTTTGCTTGACTTAATTATATAAATATATATATATATATTTTATTCAGCTGCTTTCACTGTAATTGTGTTCTTCATACTTTATTAAGTTATTTTTGCTGTGTGCTTTTAAGTGTTCGAGTGGTTTTATTCTGCAGCATTTAATACTGTTTGTTAGTAGCCTAATTAAATTTATCTGCTATTCTAAGCATTTTAAGCTTTGGTCTTAGCACTTGTGCTTCAGGAAAGTTACTTTACTTTTAAAAAGGTTCTTGTGGTCTACATTCATGTGGACAAACACTTAACAAAATCTTCTCTCCATAAAGTCCTGCATACCATTGCTAGCATCTCCTTGTGTTCTGACTGTGTGCTTCTCAAACAATCTGAAAATATAGAGCTGATAAGTATTTTTTGGCACTTTTTAACTGTTCATAGTTCTGCACTGTCTTAATTTTTGCTTGACTTAATTATATAAATATATATATATATATATATATATATATATATATATATATATATATATATATATATATACGTTTGCTGGCATTGCTTTCCTGATATTCTAAGAACTTCCATTTTAATTTTTTCCTAAATTACTGCTTTTTGCACTTGTTTTCAGTCATTTTTTAATTTAATTGCATTTATTTAAACTGTATTTGCTTTAATATTGATACACCGTCAAGTCTGCTAGCTTGCACTGCATTTGAATTGTTTTTTACTGCTATTTTACCTGCTTTTCTGTTAAAAAAAATTCTAAGCTTGTTTCCCACCTTTCCTGTAACTAGTCTAGTCCAAATACAGATTTGCTGTATCCAGGAATGTCTGTAAGCTTCTGAGTCCCCAGACCTTTCTGTATTGGAAGGAAGCCTTCTAGCTTATCAGTGGGAGTGGTAAGCACTAGGTAGCCTATTGACCAAAAGAGGAGTGGTTTCTGGCCCAGAAATTTTAGTTTATTGGCCATTTTGGGCAGTTTTTCCATCTCTTTCAACTTTCTGGTTTAAAAACCCACATTTGCGCTTGTTTCCTTCCTTTCCTGTAACTAGCCTACTCCAGATAAAGACTTGCTGTATCCAGGACTGTTTGTAAGATTCTGAGCCTCCAAGCCTTTTTGTGTTGGAGGGAAGCCTTCTAGCTTATCAATGGGAGTGGTAAGCACTAGGTAGCCTATCTAGCCTACAGATTTGCTGTATCCAGGACTGTTTGTAAGCTCCTCAGTGGTACCAAAAAAGTCTGCTCTTTAATTTTTCCCTTAGGTCTGCTAATTCTCTCCTGTCCTGCACTTTTACTAGCTTATTAGTCTAGCACTTTACCAGACTTCTTGTAGCAATTATTGCAGCACACAAAAGTGCTACCTGCACTAAACATTCTACAAGGAAACACCTCCAGTACTTATTATTAATTCCCACCCCTCCAGGCATGTCTAAAGGTCAGTTCCCTATGCGTTTTTCTATTAACCTGGTGAATTTGGGCTTCCTGAGGCAATGTAGCAATTGCCTCATGTACACTGACAACTCTCTCATCTTGCCTCCATACACTCAGACTTGTGAGAGGTGCACTTATATATCCAAATTGGAAGCCATGCACTCTCCAACCAAGACTGGAATAGCTGGACAAGAGGAGATGGTCAACACTTGCACCACACTACATGGAACACATAGCCCTCCAGAACACACACCAGCACTGCCTTCACATAAAAACATAAACCACACACCCACCTTCACGGAGGTTCTCAATAAAAATCTACCCAGCCAGCAGAGACCTCTAAGGCAGAAACACACTTGACCACCACAATACTAATCATGAGACACATAGCTCTCCTAAACAGTGTGCCACTCAACAAAAGCCCCTAAGGCAAAACAGCATGCCCAACACAATAGTCATAGGTGACTCGATAGTGAGGAATACTGATGTCCCACTCACTATGTTGAATAAGGAGAAAATAACAGTCAGCTGCCTGTCAGGTGCCAGTGTCCACCACATAACGCATGCACTCAGGACCCTCAACAACAGGTACAAATATGACTCTGTCATTGTACCTGTGGGTGTGAATGATCTGAGATGTACCTCCCTGGACTACTTGAAAAGAGACATAGAAGAGCTCTCAGATTATGTAGCCCAGGCAGGTATGACACTAGCCCTGAGCATCCTCCTGCCATCATCAAGAATGATACCACAGTACAAGCAGAAAATGACTGATTTCAACAATTGGCTAAGTTTCTGGTGTCATTCTAAGGGGATCCAGTATCTGTCTGCCTGGGATGACATGATGGACAGACCTCGATGCTTTGCCAGAGATGGCCTGCATCTGTCACCCCTGGGCTTTTGGATACTGGCCAAGGGTCTTGCTACCCCTATAGTGCCTTTTTAGGTGGTGTTCCAAAGACCAAATTACCACCATAACAGCTACAAACAAATGAAATCTGAGGGTCATGCTGCTCAATGCTAAAAGTCTAAATCTCAAAATGCACTCACTTGAAGCACTCCTTAAAATGGACAACATTGACATTTGTGCTGTAACAGAGACCTGGCTCAAGGCAGCAGAAAGCACCCCTGCACTACCAGGCTATAACTCTTCCATAACTTTCGGCCCCAGAACCTGGACCGAAGCTCCAAAGGTGGTAGTGTTTCCATATTCATAAAGGATGTGCACACCTCCAGACTGGCAGCCTAACATAATGCATCAGAGATACTTCAGGTGCAGCTAACATTGGGCAAGACAGTGATTCAGGTTGTAGCCTGCTATAGATCCCCAACCATGTCCCAAGACTCACACTTCACATTCCTAAGTAGCCTGGAGAATATTAGGGTCCAACTTAACACACTCATACTGGGCGACTTCAACTACCCCTCCATTAACTGGGAAAACTATACTCATGTACCAATACACTTGTCTAATGTTTCATAGAATTCATTAATTCCAATGTCCTGGACCAGCTCGTTCTTACTCCCACTAGAGGTTGCAACATCCTTGACCTGGTCATTACTAACATGGGTGACCATTGCTCTACACTAATAGTCAACTCCTCCCTGGTTAGACCCAACCACAAAGAAATCACCTTGGAAATCCACATCCCACCCTACCCCCCCCCCCCCGCAAAGTTAACTACCATGAAAAACTTCTCCAAAGCTAACTTTGAGCTTCTAAAAACAGAGGTCGCTAACTTCAAAGCACCCATGCAAATGGAGAATAGTTGCATGACCACCGAATCATACACCAATGCACTGTAAGAACACGTACACAAATGCATAGATCTTGCCATACCCAATAGAACCAAGACACTTTCCTCCAAAAAAGGGAAGCCAATCTGGTGGTCCTCTGCCATAAACAAACTCTACAACAGAAGGAGGAAACTGATACGAAATAAGGTGAAGTCCCAAGGCTGGAAAAACTCCCTTATCAGCCTCAACAAAAAGTTGAGGTCCCTTATCAGATCCTATAAAGTTAGCTATGAAAACAGAATTGAAGCAGATAGTAAAGACAACCACAAGGCCTTCCATAGTTATGTAAAGAAACTATATGGCAATATTCAGATTTCTTGTGAGCTACTGCACAATTGTACCTACTATACCGAGCCAAGAAATATTGTCAATATACTGGCCGACAGAGTCAGTACCAACTTTACCTCTCTCTCCCCTACCAAAGGACCAATCATAATACCAGTAGATTGCCAGGCACTCAATATTACTGCTGCACAGGTTAAAACAACACTATCTGAGGCCAGGAATACAGTTTCTGTGGGCCCTGATAATATCCCTGGCAGTGTTCTACATGAACTACAGAGTGAAATAGCACCTCACCTGTGTGCCCTGTTCAATCACAGCCTCACCTCAGGCTTTGCCCCTACTGAATGGCATACTGCTTCAGTCATCCCTCTCCACAAAGGAGGAGTGACTACAGACCCTGAGAACTATCACCCCATTAGCCTAATGAGTCTGATGTGCAAAGTTATGGAACATATCATCATAGACCTGATAAACAAGGATATAGGGAACCTCCAAACTCTGGATTCCACACAGTTTGATTTTGTGAAGAGTAGATCATGCCTGCTCAACTTGGTCAACTTCTTTGAGTCAGTCAACAGAGCTGTGGATGAAGGTAAGGTGGTTCATACAGCCTACCTTGATCTGGCCAAGGCCTTTGATACCATTCCCCACTCAGAAATCATAAAAAAAATACTAAGCTAGGCATCAACCCCTATATCACTAGGTGGGTTGCAAACTGGCTCACAGATAGAACCTACAGTGTGAAAGTAGCTGACTCCAAGTCAGGCTGCTGACCAGTCATGAGTGGAGTCCCACAGGGTTCAGTCCTGGGTCTTCTCCTGTTTGGTATCTACTTCTCTGAAGTCCAGGCCAACACGAAGGGACTCTGGCTGACAAAGTTTGCAGATGATTGCAAGTTGGGAGCTATTATTAACTCTCCAAGTGATGTTGACATCCTGCAGAAAGGCCTCAATGAGACCAATGATTGGTGTCAGAACCATGGCCTTAAGCTCAATACCAAAAAATGTGTCTTCATCCCCTTTGGGAAAAACCCAGTTCCCTTGAATTACCACATTAATGGTAGTCCACTGAACACACAAGGTATTATAAGAGATCTGGGAACACAGGTTGACAGCAACCTCTCCTTTGACCACCACGTTGCTACTGTGGTCAGAAAGTCCTTCTATGTGGCACATCTCATTACAAAGGGTTTTGCATCCAGGAAAAAAGAGGTCATTGTCTCCCTCTACTCTTCCCTCATTAGGCCAGTCATCGAATACAATGCCCCATTTGGCATGTACCTCACTAGACACCTGCAGCAACTGGAGAGGCCACAGAAGTACCTCACAAAGAGGAGCCTAGGCCTTAAACACTTGTCCTATATGGACAGACTCAAATAACTTCAACTATTCTCTGTCTCATATCACCTACTTAGAGGCGATCTCTGCTTGACTTACAAAGCCATGTCTCACCCAGCTCTGTTAGAAATACTACATCTAAATAAATCCCAATTGCTCTGCACCACATACTCCAGAGACCTCAACCTCATTACCACTATCAACAGAACATGCTGGGAGGACAGGTTCATAACCCAGAGACTGCCCATGCTATGGAATAGACTTCCTATACATGTCAAGCAGAGCACCTCACTGGCCCTCTTCAAGAGAAATCTTGATGAGTGGATGGGAAATAGAAAATTCACACCGGAGAATATAGCAATAACAGTGCCCCACAGCTCAAGTCTACCTTGGAGTGTCTCATGCAACACTTTATAGCTGATGACTTCAGTGGTGTCTGGTGAGGAGAATATGATAACAGTGTCCCACATGCTGGTGTAAAATGCTCTCTACAACATCAAGCAACAGCAGACATACAACCCAGTTGACTGCAGTGAGAACAAAACCCCTACCTATCTAAGTGCACAGAGTATAGGACTCAGTCCTTTCTGTAAGTGCTGTGACATAAGTCTGACTTTTACAAGGCTCCAGGTTAGCTTATAGTGGATGACATCGGCAGGTCATGCTGGAGAGAAAATGTTGGGAGGCCTGCATGAAATGGATGTGTAGGCATGTGCAGGTATTAAAATACTGTCAATCCATGGGACTGGAGTGGTACCTGTAGGATGCAAACTACTGCTCTTCTGGATAGACACACACACACACACACACACACACACAGACACACACACACACACACACACACACACACACACACACACACACACACACACACACACACACACACACATACACACACACAAGCACACACACACAACTGACTGCAGTGAGAAAAGTATCTCTACCTATCTAAGTACATGGACTACATAACTCAATATTTTACGTAAGCACCCCAGCACAAGAATGCAACTTTTAGTGGATGCCATCAGCAGGGCATGTAGTGGAGAAAATGTTGGGAGGCCTGCATAAGTTCATAGCTTCATAAGTTCATAGGAGATTACTACCCTAATGGCCTGAAAGCATTTTCAAGCCTAGCTGTGTAAATACACAAGTACCCATATTGAGCATAGTTAGATGGTTGTTGTTAGCAGAGCTATTTTGTAATCATCACTGACTAGCCATTTCCATGAGGACATAGGTGCCACCCCAGGGGTGAATTTACAATCACCCATCAAGTTGTCAAGCTTGTGCTTGAACAGGGTCATTCAGGAGCACTGCTTCATACAGTAGAAGCCTATTACAAAGGAGTGGCAGTTGGTGTGAGATATTGCTGTCTCACCAGTATGTTATGTTTATGTCACACGCTAGGTTGAGATCCCTGGAACAAGTTATTCTTGTCCCATTTGATTTGCAGATGTCCAGCATTTCCAGTAGGGCAGAGTCTGAAACTGATCTGTAGGCCAGGCATAGGTCACCTCTCAGCAGCCTGCATGATACTGAGTGCAGTGACAGATCTTTTAGTCTTTCTATGTATGTCATGTTTTGGAAACCCTAGATTCTCCCGGTCACAAACGTCTGTGTTTTCTCAAGTTCCTGCATGTGTCTGGTGAGGTACAGAGAGAAGGGAGCATTGTACTCAATTAGTGGTCTGATAAGGGTAGAGTATAGAAGAGCTATGACCTCCCTGGACTTGGATGTGATGGCTTTATTTATGAGGAGCTCAATGTAGAATGTGTATCTCACCACTATGGACACATAGTGACTGAAATGTAGATTGCTATCAACATGTGTTGCCAAGTCTCACAACACTGTGTTTGAGCTTAGAGAGGTGCTAAGTATATCATAATTGGCAGGGGCACTTCATTGCCAAAGGGGACAAGGAGGCATTTTTGGCTTGAAGGTTCAGTCTATGAGTTTGGCACCAATCATTTGTCTGTGTCAGCCCCTTCTGTAATATGTTGACATAGTTAAGAGACTCTGTATGACTGCATCCAGTTGACAGCTATTTGAAAACTTGGTAAGCCACAGGCCATCTTCCTTTGCCTGCACTTCAGAGAAATAGTTTCTAAACAGTTGATGGCTCAGCACAGATCCTTGTGGCATTCCACTGGTAAGTGGTCTAGTGGTGGATGTGCAGTCTCAGACTTTGATAGTGTGTGTTATGTCAGTCAGCCAGTTGGCTATTCATCTAGTAATGTATGGGTTAATCCCCTGATGGGAGATTTTCTCTATGATACCTGAATGGGGGATAATGTCAAAGGCCTTTGATAACTCAACATAGGCAGTACGTCCTGTTATCCCTCATCTGGGTCTTTGTGGTCAGTATCAAAGACGTCAACTAAGTTTAATAAACAATGTCTACCCTTGACAAAACCAAAATGAGTTGGGTCAAGTGTGTTGAAGGTTACCTATGTCCCTGTGGATAAGGTCCATTCTTATTCCTTCCCTAGCCCTGCAGATAAAGTTTTTTAGGTTTATGGGTAAATAGTTGTAGTTCTGCATGTTAACAGATTGATGTGCATTGCATAACACAGAACATTTGATATTCATGTCTGTAGTGCAGGTGATATATGTGTGAAAAATGTACTGACACACCAGAGTTGCAGTGCTTGGGGGGAGGCAACACATGGCTGTATTGTAAATATGTGACATATTGTCAGATAAGGCCTTCAGTTTTCTATATTTCCACATATAATTTCATGTCATAAACAGGAAATGAACAGTAAACAGCAACAATACATAATAATATTTAGTTTTCCATAGCACAGTGAGCAGCGGGTTTGCACAATGGTTGGCAAAGTGTTTGCACATGCAGTTCACATTTCCAATACTTTCCATGTTTGTGTGTAGTCAAGCAGTGCACAAATGCAGGCTGCATTGTTAATGTCTGAGAGTTAGTATTGAGCTAGGATACATGCCTGTTGCTTAACTGGCAGCAGGTGTAAATGCATTTACACAGGTTTTTTTTTTTTTTTTGAGACCAGTTGATACTGGGTTTGAATCCAGGTGTATCTAATACTTTTAAATACTTTTAAATAAACAGTGATAATGCAATGACATTAATTCTTTTAGTACATGTGTTGATGTATGTTGGCTTAACGCAACAGGGTTAAGTGAGATTGTGTGGAGATAACCACAATATTGTACTGCCACTCACCATCACATGGCATTGCTGTGAGATCTGAAAATCTGTGTATAGTGGCCAAAAAGTGAAGGGATCCATTCTTTTTTCTGCTACTTATGTGTGGTGTATATGATTCAATATTTTGACGAGACTGTAGGTGTTAAAGTGGGATACATAGGAAAGTTGTGAAATGTGTTGCAAGCAGGGGGAGGAACAAAGGGAAAGCAATACAGGAATGTGCATGAGGTAGGTAGGAAAGAACCATAGCTATCCACTTCTTCAACAGTAAAAACTAATTGTATGTACAGAATATTAGATGAATTTGGACTGTCACCTCCAGGGATAGGGGTGACTACAATGTAATCATGATGTATACCCAATTAGACTGAATGAAGTGTGTCAAGAAGACACACTGGCAAAATGGAGAGCTATGTATAGGATGATTTGTTTTTGTGGGACAGGTACCCATTTTTTTTTTAATTCATTAAGAATGTACTGCTGTGTAAGGGACACAGGTATGTGTGGGTCAGGTAAGTTGGGTAGGTGAGGAAGCAAATGCAAACAAATATGACAAACAAGACAGTAGACAAGGACAGTGAGGGACACAAAAGGATGGGGGACACCATAATTTGGGTGAGGGAGGAGACAACACAGGGTCATACCCATCAAGCTTGGAGACAGTGAGAATTGAGTCTACACCCACTGGACTGTCATCACAGTCCCCTTACTCCTCTGGTGGCTGCAGTGCTTGATGTCTTCTCCTCCAATGGCCATGAGGGATAGCAGCCTCTCCATCCACCACAGGCATACACTGATGGTGCAGTGCATGACCCTACGCACCAACTCTGGCATCTCCCGGTGAGTAATGAAATCACCACCTCCTCCACTGGTCCTGGAGTGTGCCATTACACCAGTGTTTGGCCAGTATTACCTGAGGGCTCAGGTAGTGAGGGGGTAGCAGAGGCAGTGCTGACAGGTTGGTTTCCAGAAGTGCTAGGCATTGGTGCTGGAGCCGGTGTAGGATGGGGCAAGATGATCCACTGGAGCTGGCCTACCTCACTGTGCTGTGTAGCATTTAGTGACGTGGTACGTATAGATGACATGGAGATATTTTTACAACACATAATAGAAAATGAAAAAAGAGAGACAAGGTTTGGGGAGAGTGAAAAAAATGAGATAAAACTAGAAACATCATGATAACCATCATGCATGACATGCAATGCATTAATACAATTATACAACTCATTTATCTGAAGTATTACATTCAAGTATACATCCTAACAGATGTGCACTATACTACAGATTGCTGAAAGTAATTCTTGAAATGTGCATATACTGCACATATGAGTGTTCCAATTATACAGATTACACTTTACAACAGGGCATTTGTGCTGCTGGTATAGAGTTTTTAATTTAATGTAAATATTCATAGGTTCATAGGTTCATAGGTTGGTACTAAGCCATTGGCCCTAGGGCCTATACAAGCCTAGCCATAACAATTCCCTGGATATTTCTTCCCACAGTATTTACTTCCTTGGACCCCTGTCTAGCAGGATGACTGACGTGATCCCCGGAGTGAATTTCCTATCTCCCATCCAATCTTCAAGGTTCCTTTTGAAGAGGGCCTTGGCCCTCTGCTTGACATGTATGGGCAGTCTATTCCAGAGTATGGGGAGTCTCTGGGTCAGGAACCTATCCCTCCAGCATGTTTTGTTTATTATGATGACAAGGTTTAGATCCCTGGAGTGTGTGGCTCTGAGGGACTGGGATTTCTTTACGGGGAGCATGTCCAACAGCTCAGGGTTTGACATGGCCTTGTATGTTAAGCAGAGATTGCTTCTGAGTAGATGATATGCCACAGAGTATAGCTGGAGTTTTTTTAGATAGTCAGCATAGGGCATCTGCTTTAGCCATGTGATTCTTTTAGTGAGGTATTTCTGCGACCTTTCCAGCTGTTGCAGATGTCTTGTGAGGTACATACCAAACTGGGCATTGTACTCTATAATGGGTCTAATGAGGGATGAGTACAGTGGGACAATGACCTCCTTTTTTCTAGATGAAAAGCCCTTAATGATGAGGTGTGCCACATAGAAGGATTTTCTGACTGTTGTGGCAATGTGGTTATTGAAGGTGAGACCAGTGTCCACCTATGTCCCTAAGTCTCTCATCATACTTTCAGTGTTTAGTGTACTGCCACCTATGTGGTAATTCATGGGTACATGTGTTTTCCCAAAGGGGATAACTATACATTTCTTGGCATTAAGCTTGAGCCCATGGCTCTGGCACCAAGCATTTGTTTCTGTAAGGCCCTTTTGTAGAATATCCACATCATTTGTGGATTCAATAATGACTCCCAGTTTGCAGTATTTTGTGAATGTTGTTAGCCAGAGTCCCTTAGTGTTGGCCTGTACTTCAGAGAAGTAGATACCAAACAAGAGCAGCCCCAGGACTGAACCCTGAGGTACTCCACTTGTCACTTGTCTGGAGCTGGGTTTGGAGTCTGCTACTTTTACTGTCTGGGTTCTGTCAGTAAGCCAGTTGGCAACCCATTGTGTGACATAGGGATTTATGCCCAGCTGAGAAAGTTTATCTATGTTTCCAGAGTTGGGGGGTGGTGTCAAAGGCCTTGGCAAAGTCCATCTAGGCTGTGTGGACTGCCATACCCTCGTCCACAGCTCTGAAGACTGATTTTAATAGGTCAATCAGGTTCAAGAGACAAGATCAGCCCTTCACAAACCCAAACTGGGTGGGGTCCAGTTTTTGAAAGTTAGCAATGTCTTTGTTTCTAAGTTTCATGATAATGTTTTCCATACCTTTGCAGATCAGGCTCGTCAGACTGATGGGATGGTCGTTCCTGGGATCCAAGGTGAATCCCTCCTTGTGGAGTGGGATAACTGTAGCTGTGCGCCTCTCAGTGGGCAAGAAGCCTGAGGTGAGGTTATGATTAAACATGACACTTAGGTGAGGTGCCAGTTCACTTTGTAGTTCATGTAGTACACAGCCCAGGATGTCATCTGGTCCCATGGATGCTGTATTCTTAGCTTTGGAGAGTGCGGTTTCTACCTGTATGTCTGTGATTATCTGAATTTGGCAATCTTTTGGTACTGAGGTGGGCCATTTAGGGGATGAGAGGGGGGGGTGATGTTGGCACTAAATCGATCTGCCAGGATATTGGCAGTATCCTTGGGATCAGTATATTTAATGCTATTCTGTTGTAGCTCAGAGCATATCTGAGCATTGACATTTAGACTCTTGACATAACTATAGAATGCTCTGTGGTTTTCTTATTTTCGTAACTAGCTTTGGAGGATTGTATGAGGGATCTCAGCTTCTTACTGAGGCTGGTAAGGGAGTTTTTTGCATCCTGGGATTTTCCTCTTTTCTGCAACAGTTTCTTTCTTCTGTTGTATAGTTTGTTTATGGCAGGAGACCACCAGATTGGCTTCCTTTTTTTGGAGGAGATCATTTTGGTTCTATTTGGGATGGCACGATTCATGCACAAGTGGATGTGCCTTAGTGTAGGATTCAGCAGTCAAACTTTCAGCTCCTGTCTGCTTGGGTGTCATGAAGGGGGCAGCCCCTTTAGGAGCACATATAGACGGGTGGGCGCAAACACAAGAAAAATACACAATGTACAGGGACTACTGGAGTTGGCGTTAGGGACTTAAATCAAAGCACTGTTAACAACATTTTAAATTTGTCTGACCATGTTCTGTCTGATCTACATGTCAAAATATTGAATAAAGGCCTTAATTTCATACCTGGTGCTATCATTTCTGAGGATGTATTTGCACAAGATTTGTCTAGTTTCTGTAGATTAATTAACCTGAAAATGTTTTTTGGTGATTCTGGTCTTGATTTTGAGAAAGGGAAATTCACATATCATCCATCTAATTTTTCCCCACCTATGAATACTGTGGTTCACCAATTTCAAAACAGTGTGCTTAGGGATATTCATTTTCAAGGTTCAAACTTGGCATGGAAACATAACAACATTACTTCCAGGGAGAAACAAGCCATTCTGGAACTCCAGAAAAATAAACAAATTGTGATTACAACGGCAGACAAAGGTGGGGCTGTTGTAGTACAGAATTGGGATGATTATGATAGTGAGGCCCGCAGGCAGTTATCAGACACTAGATATTACAATCACATGGCTAACGACCCCGTACATAGATTTACCAAATGCATTGAACTTTTCCTCAGGAATGCTTTTGATAGGGGTGTAATTTCCAAAGACACTCTATATCAATTAACAGTTAAGGATTGTAATTCACAATATATTTATTTTCTTCCAAAAGTACATAAAAATCCCACACACCCACCGGGAAGACCTATAGTGTCTGGAAGAAAATATTTAACTGAACCTCTGTCTCTGTTCTTGACAAAACACCTTAAACCTTTGTTACGATTTCTTCGGTCCAGGTTAAATGATACCACTAGTTTCTTACAAATCATATCTGATGCTCAATTGGAAGAAGATTGGTTTTTATGTACGCTTGACGTATGTGCCTTATATACCAATATCCCACATCAAGCTGGACTTTAAGCTTTTTCATATTGGTTGGAATATGCAGGTCTATACAGTTCTACATTCAATGCATTCTTGGTTGACATGGCTAGATATGTCCTTACTTGTAATGTTTTTTATTACAAAGACAATTGTTATTGGCAAATTAAAGAATGGCTATGGGGCTTCTTTGCCCCCATATACTGACCTTTTATAGCCTATGTCGAAACCAAGTTAATTTATGATTCTACAAGAAACATCTTTCTCTCAGAAATGGATATTTGGAGACGATATCTTGATGATATCTGGCTAGTGTGGAGGGGAACTGAGTCTAGTTTGCTTACTTTTGTACAATATTTGAATAATAATGAGTGGGGTCTAGGGTTTACAGAACAACATGATACCCATAGTATAATTTTTTTGGATGTTGCAATACGCAAACTCTCCGATGGTACACTTGAGAGTGAGACACACAGGAAGTTCCCGCAGTATAATTCATTATTGCATGCTACAAGTTATCATGCTCCACACATAGCCAGGAACATCCCAAAATCCCAATTTATCAGAACCAAATGGATATGCTCGCAACATTCAACATATTGTAAAAATTCAGAGGACCTCACATACAGATTCAAACAAAGAGGTTACAAGGAAGGTATTGTAGCAAATGCCAGAAGCCAGGTTCAAGGTATGGAACATAGTCAGTTGCTTATATACAAGGAGAAGCCCATTACATCACCAAAACCACTTAGACTTACGACCACTTATGGACGGAACACCAATGGTTTTGTTAAGATTGTACAGCGACACTGGAACATCCTGCAGAGTGATCCAGAAGTTGCTAGGATTATCCCTGACAAATGTATGTGTTCATACAGAAATGGTAAAAACTTGAAATCTTATTTTAACCATTATAAAACTGGAGACAGAATGGTCAGGGACAAAATACAAACTACTATTTCTGGACACAGTCTGTATGGTTGTTTCCCTTGTGGTCATTGTGTAAATTGCAAATACATATGTACTACCAAGGAATTTTCCAGTCGTAATTGCTCAAAGGTCTTTGATATAAATATTTTTTGCAACTGCAGCAGTGATTGGGCTATTTACATGGCCACATGCAAATGTGGTGCATTTTATATTGGACAAACCTCAAGGTGCATTAGGTTACGTATCTCAGAACATTATAGTAATATCAAACAGAAAAAGATTACTAATGCATTGTATAAACACCAGTTGTCACACCCATCAGCAATATTTTTGTTTACAATTATTGATGTGATTCAGGGTGACCGCAGGAATAAAATTGGTTGGCATGATATTCTAAACAGTAAAGAAAAAAAGTGGATCATTAAGCTAGGTGGGCTTTTCCCCCCAGGGCTTAATGAATATTTATAAAATTTCCACCAATGAGATTCTATGCCTGTATATTTAACAGCCAGTAAATACTATCAGCTTTGAATACACTGATGAAGGCTGTGTAATTTACCAGCCGAAACCGGTTTGTGTCTGTATTTGCTGTGATGCTTTAATTTCAATACAGTTATTTTTATCACCATTTGCTGGCTCCATTCTTGTTTTCTGTCATGAAGTTTGTCACTTCAGACTTGAGTAGCATGAAGTTGGCTTTGGAGAAGTTTTTTACGGAGATGTCCTTACTGGGGGGTGGGGGTGGGATGTGGATGTCAAGGGTGATTTGCTTATGGTCAGACCTGACCAATGAGGGGGTGACCACTGGTGTGAAACATCTATATCCCATGTTGGTAATGACCAGGTCTAGGGTATTGGAGCCCCTGGTGGGACAATGGATTAGTTGATCCAGGGCATTGGAATTTATGAATTCCAAGAACCACTGAGAAAAGGTGTTGGTACCTGAGTAATTTTCCCAGTTAATGGCAGGGTAGTTGAAATTACCCAGTATTAGGGTGTTTGGTTGTATCTTAATATTTTCTAGTATTTTTAGAAAGATGTAGTGAGAATCTTGGGGAATAGTGGGGGATCTGTAGCAAACTACAATTTGGATTGCAGTCTTATCTAGTGTTAGTTGCACCTAGAGATTTTCAGATGCATTGTGTTGGGCAACTAGCCTGGAGGTGTGAATATCCTTGGTGAATATGGACACTCCTCCACCTTTAGTGTTTCGGTCTTGGTTTGGTGGCCAAAAAGTGTGGTAAGAGTTCTAGTCTGGTATTGCAGGGGTGCTCTCTGGAGCCTTGAACCAAGTCTCAGTTACTGTACAGATATTGATGTTCTCCATTTTTAGGAGTGCCTCGAGAGACTGCATTTTGTGGTTTACACTTCTAACATTGAGTAGCATTACCTACAGAGTTTGCATGCTTGTGTCAGTTATGGTGGTTTGTCCTTTGAACCTTGCCTATAAAAGGCAATATAGAGGTGGCAAGGGCTTTAGCCAGTAACCTGAATCCCAGGGCTGACAGGTGCAGACCATCTCTAGCAAAGCATTGTGGTTTGTCGATCATGTCGTCCCAGGCAGACAGATACTGGATCCCCTTTGAATGACACCAGAAGCTTAGCCAATTGTTGGAGTCAATCATTTTGTCCTTATACTGTGATATAATTCTGGGCAAAGGCAGGATGCTACTCAGGGCTAGGGTCATACCTGCCTGGACCACATGATCTGAGAGCTCTTCCATGTCTCTTTTCATGTAGTCCAGGGAGGTATGTCTCAAGTCATTCACTCCAACATGGACAATGACAGAGTCATATTTGTACTTGTTGTGGAGTGACTTGAGTGCATGCATTATGTGGCGAATCCTGGCATCTGACAGGCAGCTGACTGTAATTTTCTCCTTGTACAGCCTGGTGAGTGGGACATCAGTGTGCCTGACTATACAGTCACCTATGACTAAAGTGTTGGGTACATTGTTTTGCCTTAGGGGCTGTTGGGTGGCACACTGGTGTTGTCAACTATGTGTCACTTTGGTTGTGACTGGTGTTTGTTTGTGTTTCAGCTTCGGAGGTACTTGTTGCTTGGGCAGGTTAATGTTAAGGGCCTCTGCATATGTGGGTTTAGTGTTGCTATGTGTGGGTGTTGATGGTGTGGGATTTGAAGGGCTACATGTTGCTTGAGGTATAGTGCAGGTGTTAACCTTCTCCTCTTGACTGTCTAGCACAATCTTGGCTGGAGAGAGCTTTGCTTCCAGTTTGGCTATGTAAGTGCATGTCTCACAGGTTGTAGTGTTGAGTGATAGGAGGATAGGGATGTCTGTCTACATCAGGCAGTTGCTGCATTGCCCCAGTATGCTCAGACTCTCCTGGAGGACAGGAAAAAGCACCAGAAGCTGACCCTTGGACATGCCTGTTTAGGTGCTTTTTTGTAAAGTACAAGAGCTGTTTCCCCTTACCTTTGCAAGGTACATTGCAGGTTTAGGCTGTTTAGTGTCTACAATTAATTTATCCTTATTAACAAGGAGAGTTGAGTGTTTTTATAAGTTTAAGGCTTCCTAATGCTTTCTAGCAGGTTCTAGAGCAAGTGCTAGTCACAGGCATTCAGATTTTAGTGCTACCACTGAGAAACCAGCTAGTTCTAAGGGAAAATTTGAAGAGCAGGCTTTCTGGCACCTGGAATAGTTTAACCATAGCCCTGTGATGCTGCACAATGCGTAAAATATGCAAACATGCACGTTTTTAAGCCAGAAAGTTGAAAGGGATAGAAATCAGCCCAAAATTGCTAAAATGATAGAAATCAGCCCAAAAAGGGTAAAATTACAATTTCAGAGCTGGAAACCACTCTTCTAGTGTTAGAGAGGCAGTACAATGCTCACCACTCCCACTGGCAAGCAGTAGGACTTCCCTCTACCACAGCAAGGTCTGGATAGCTCTGAATACAGAAAATAAAGTCCTGAAACCAGCAAAGCCTGGGATCTGGACTATACTAGCTAGGAAAGGCAGGAAACAAGCAAACAAGATAGTCCCCCAGATTTACTAATCTGCTGTGCAGGACTAATTTAGGCCTGCATGGAAGCGGCAGTTTAAGAGGACAGCAGTGTGCCATGCATATTAATGAAGGTGCTCTGCCTGAGCTCAAAATCCTACACTGAGCATGGACAAGTGCAGGGGGCATGTCTGAGAGCAGAGCTCTCAGAATAAACACATCCCTACAAAGCAGAACAGAAGAAAGTGTAAATAAATGAGCGAAACCACTCATAGGTGTCCGCATATCCCCAGCAACAGTCCCCATGTGTTCAACAGCAACAGTACATTGAAATAAAATGAAGAAACTCTTGTATTTAATTTTTTTAAAACACCGAGTGCAGCTAACCATAGGTGCGTGGGTTTGCCCATCACTTAGCTACGGTTAAAGCAGCTGAAAAGGCTGAAGAGGATAACAAGTAATAAATATGCAAATGAAACAGCACAGCAATAGTGTAGTGGTTAGGGCATCCACCTAATGAACAGACAATCCCGGTTCGAGTCCCACTGCAGCACATATAAATATCCATGTGAAATCTGTATATGAACATATTTTTGCATCTTTTTGCCGTATAACCTATATAATAACATTTAAATGTGAATTGGAGTACTGCATGAAATGCACATGTGAAGTGTCAGTGTCATAATGAATAAGGCACTAGTAAGCAGGTTTAAGCACAAATAAGCAATAGTAAGCATGTCTAAGTGTGTTTGCGCGGGGGGGTAAGCATTACCTAAACAGATTAAGCAAAGTAGAAGCTAACTGAGTGTAAGAAACTGTAACCTGAGGTTAGCAGTGCTTACCGTCACACAAACCCGCTCACAACTGCTTTAAAGTGCCTTAATCACTCTGGCTCCAACAGCCCATATTCTGCTCAGCAACAAAATAAAATGCCTCTGCAAAGCTCAAACTCAGGACCCTGTGCACTACAGTCACAATTGTTAACCACTAAGCCATCTTAACAATAGATATGAATGAGGTATCAGTAAACTAATCCTCACCGCAGGAAAATCAAACCAAACATGTGAACTGAATCTCTGTACAGTGTGAAGTGGTATAACCTGCTACATAACATAAATATGTGAACTGGAGTACTGCAGTAAGGCCAGATGTGAAGATTTATTGCAAAATGTTGAAGTTTCTAGGACCCCATACAGTGTACGTAAACATGAATCAAGGATACCAGACACATATATAACCTGTAATGAAGAATAAATCATTGCCAAATGACAAATCTACTGCTAATTAACTATTAAGAATGCTAACCACAGCACATCTCAAGTTAGTAAGTGTAAGCAATGTGTAGGGGAGCCAGTTCAATCTGCCTAGTGGTATACCTCTTTAAGTAGTGCCAACCTCATGTAAGCAGGTCTGCCCATAGCTTAGCCTTTTCAAAACTGGCCAATCACGGGGAAGTACAGGAAAATGGCTGTATTTAAACCCCACAGGTGGGAATACTTCCCATAACTGGCTGTAGTTTCCTACTGCAGGCAGAATGGTTGGTGTGGGTGAAGGCACTCAATTTAGAGTGCAGTGCTGGGGTATCCAGGAGTCAAAAATCATGGTATGGCTCCTGGTAAAACACCATAATCAGAGACTACTGCAGGGCCAGTACCAGGGATTGCAGTATAACATGGAGGTCTTGAACAGTCTCACCCATGACCTCACCAGTGCCACAGTTATCCCCTGGACTGGTGAGCAGGTCAGGCACCACCATGCTGACCTGAAGTGGTGGAAGGGGGGATGTACTGGAACAGTGGATTCAGGAGTCTCGGCAGATGCCCAATGCCCCAGTACTGAGTAAGTACTCATTCTACTAAGTAGTAAATAATTGCTTAGCTTGTGTATACTATGGATAGGTATGGCTAAATATCACTGCATTTCTCTGATAGTTGCAAATGAGCGGGCTGCGAACCATCAAGCTAGAATGCAAAGGCTGCATCGCGAGGCAGGTTAGTAATCAGTCTACATGTACCGTCATAACAAATAAATATAAGATCCTTAGAAAGTGTTGTACCAGTAGAAATAAATGTGTAATAGTCCATGAATAAAGATATAACCCCTGGAATAATTCTGTTTACTCATCTCTCATATGTTGGGAATCTGTTCCATACTATAAATAGTACTGTTGTATCTTAAGCAGTGTCAACCACACTGTGGCATGCAGATAAAATGGGCATGAAGTCCTGCATCACAATGTTGGAAGTGCCAATAGGTCAGTCATATTGTACAAGTTAGGGAGACTTAGATAGAAAACAGTCGAAAGCTTTACATCAATTCCCCGATAGCAAAGTTCCCTGATAGCACGTGTACTGTGATGTTAACTATAATATTTTTTCATACACAGCAGGGGGTTGAATCCTGGGAGTGCTACTAAGTTGTATGCATAATTACACCCAACAACAGTACAGAATTTGCTAGAATGTTCAAATTGTAAGGTGTATGCATAGTCATACCCCACAACTGTTCCAGCATTTCCAGATAAATAGCCCATATCACCAGCTTGGTACCCAGATCCCCTGAAAATCCAGTGTGATGATCCAGGAAATGTGGGCAGCTGTCAATGACATATAATTGATAGTCAAATGTGTACATAGTCAGAGAATGTAAATGGAAACAAACCTGTCATTCTAGCACCTCACCCAAAGTGTATGACAGCAATTCTCAACATATGTTGCATTAACACCTGCAGCCTGTCACGCCTGTATGTAAGACACAGGTCACATATATAATAATTTATAAACATACCAGTGTACAATATAAGGCCGTTGTGCAGTGTAATAATACATGTAAGGGAAAGACCACTGCCGTGACTAAGAATGTTGTGAAAACTACAAGGATATATTAGTTTTTAATTGAACTCTCTCACCTCTACCATATGTGCATAATAACCCAATGGCACTCCTCAAATGGCATGTGTACACTCCAAACATTTGCTGGGACATATGTCCTAATGGTTTATAAATATTCACATTTGTTTCTATGCATGTGCCATGTGAAAATGCACCCATATTGGTGGCCTGTTGACATCAATGAAACCTGCATGCTCCTGTAATGGCCACTGTTGTTTCATATATGCATGTGTTCTGCTTGCTCTGCAACTGTGTTAAATCTGGTGTGTTGGGTTAATGGGAATACCTATGCATGCTGTTATAACTAATCCTGAATGCTGTTGACTGTTACTAACGTATATCTGTCATAAACCTGTGACAACACAGCTCGTATTGGAAGGCCGGTCCCAGCAGACCCACCTGTCCCACCTCAGCTGGCCATGGCACCAGCACATCTGGGGTCCAGCCTGGGACCACCTTCTCCATGGGCCCTGCACCCCCTTCAGCTGGAACCGCTGCAGGGAATGGGGCTGGCTCCCCCCTTGAGCGGGCGTGGAGGGGAACCTGTCACCTGTCAACAGGTCTAGGCCATGGTGTGTAAGGAGCTCAATCTGGAGTATCAAGAGTGGCTGCACCAGCTTGAGGGCCGAGTGGCACTATTAGTGGGTGAGCCTGCCCATCCTACACAGCCCCCAGCACAGCCATCTTCGGGGCTGTGAAGGTGCAGTGGTGACTGCCCATGGGTGAGAACCTCAGTCCCACTGTTTCCAGTTGGGGGCTCATAAACTTGTGACTTCCAAACACCCTTCCCTGTCCAAGGTGTTTAACCCTCACATGTGTCATATTCTGGTCCTAAATGCATCTTGTGTGTCTTGTCTGTTAACCTACCCAACCTACCTCCCCAAATATACCTACTACCCCTCCCCAACATCCCACTCAAACCTGAAAAAAAAAACAAAAAGGGCAATCTGTTCCCACAAAAGAATCTCGCCCCATACATAGCTGTCCATTTCATACACGTGTCCAGTAGACACGTAATCTGTTATAATTGGCATCACAATGAATATATGTTGTCCTCACCCCCTCCCAGGGGTTTGAGGGTCCAAATGTACCTGCAAATATAGTGTATATGCACAGCTGCTGCTGTAGAAGAAATAGGTATCTATGGACTTTTCCTATACCTTTCCTTTACATGCTTAGCTATTTTCCCTACTGTCTTTCCCTCTTTGTACCCAGTTTTTCACCACTTTGCTGACAACCCCTTTTTCTTTTCTTTTAAAGGAATTAGCATGGGGGTAAGCGGCAGTATGCACTGTTAAGGAGTGGTAAGTGGGTTTGCACAGGTTTGCGTGAGGATAAGCTATGCCTTCACAGGTTGAGAGATTTGAAGCTAACTGACTGTAAGAAAACATAAGCGGAGTTTGGCAGTGCTTACTGTCGCACAAATCCGTGCAAACCAGCTTACAACTGCTTAAAAGTGCCTTAATCACTCTGTAGTCAATGTCCCTTGTTCTGCCCAGCAACAAAATAAACTGCCTTTCCAAGGCTCGAACCTAGGACCCTGCATTCCATACACAAAATGATTTACCACTAAACCATGATAGATATACATAACCTGAAGTTTTCACAAACATATCATGCAGCACAATCAGTCAACAGTACATAAAATGTATTATTATCACAACACACAACCTGCTAATGCAAGAAGTCTGGACAAAGTGTGCCACACTGTAGGTACAAATAGGGATATATGTCAAATAATGCTCTGATACACTAAAAATGTAGCTAGTTACTCAGTTATATGTATTAGAACACATATGTACAAGGAGATGAAGTCTGAAACACAAAAGTGTTGCCATTAGTTACTGTCTTCAGTGCTGTGATCATCCAAGACAATTGTCGAGTGAATGAGGAAGAGGCCAAAAATATGAGATGAACATGCATGGACATACGGAGAGATATATATCTGTAAATGTAGACAGATAGAGCACTGTATGTAGTTATATATTAATGTATGACTCACAAATAATCATATAACATCAATTGTATGTAGATGCAAACATATGTTCATATGCATGTATATATATATATATATATATATATATATATATATATATATATATATATATATATATACATATATGTTGTTGCTTGTCTTTCGGGTTTTCCCGGTTAGGGTCGCCACAGCGGAACTCCAGTCCACTAATAATTGGCAGTAGATTTTCACGAACACCGAGGTGCCAGCTTGACATTCAACCTTCAACAAAGGCATGCCCATTTACGCATGTCTTTTGAACGCCCATCCAACCACGGGGGATGACATGCAGACTCCAAACAGAAGGCACTCTCCACACTCCAGCCGAGAATCGAATGGGAGAACCTATTGCTGTGAAGCAACAACGCTACCGCTGTACCACTGTGGATTTATATATATATATATATATATATATATATATATATATATATATATATATATATATATATATATATATACAGGTACATACACATATA